>NW_005875485.1:0-12022 GCF_000147115.1 Myotis lucifugus | reverse complement strand
CCCAGCCGGTCTCAGGTGGCCCCTCCTCTGCTCTCAGGTGATGCTGGCGGACAGGAAGGGCACAGAAGAGCTCTACGCCATCAAAATCCTGAAGAAGGACGTGGTGATCCAGGACGACGACGTGGAGTGCACCATGGTGGAGAAGCGCGTGCTGGCCCTGCTGGACAAGCCCCCGTTCCTGACGCAGCTGCACTCCTGCTTCCAGACCGTGGTAAGGACCCGGCACCCGGCGCGCTCAGGCCGCCCCAAGCCCACGCACCGTCCTACCCACGTGACTTTGCAGAGAAGGTTGGAGACCGCTCAGCCCTGAGCCTTCTCCGCCCGGCAGAGGCGACCGGGGACAGCCCCTCCGCCTGGTGCCGTGGTCAGTTCGGAGCCTCCCCTCCCGGTGGGGTGCCCTACTTAGAGACTTGGCATTCGTTCCATTTAATTCAGCAAACGTTTGTATCAAAGGTTTTCTTCCTGCCAGGCAATGTGCTGGGACTTCGAGACGGAGCAACAATAAGATAACTCAGAGTGCTGGCTCGGTAGCAGGCCAGCTAGCCAGCTGCCCAGCTTTGCCTGGGGACTTTCAGAGGCTCGGTTTTGTAAAAGAGTGTGTTCCTCTTCAGTGCACACAGCAGGGGTGGGCAATCTGGCCTGTGCTGTTCAGCCTATGAGCTCTAAGAAAGGTTTAGGAAGCAATAAGAATTCCATTTCGTGGCATGTGAAAGGTAGATGGAGTTCAGGTGTCAGCGCCATGAGGAGGTGTCTTGGCGCACAGCCAGGCCCAGACGGTCACTGTCGTCAGTGGCCACCTTCTTGCTACGAAGGCAGGGTTGGGTAGTGGCAAGACACCCACACAACCTACAATATTGACTGTCTGGCCCTTTAAGGAGAAAGTTTGCTGAGCCCTGTCCTATGGTGGAACTAGGCAGAGGACAGAGAATATTCCGGAGCACTAATCAGCTAGTGGCGGGACCCGGGCCCTGGCGTGGTGCTTGCAGGTGGCCTGCAAGAAATAGGAACTCGGAGGTGGCACCCAGTGCGGCATCCCCACTGCTCAGCCGCTCTCCTCGCTAAGATAGGGCTCAATCATTGGTCGCTGTAACGTTACTGTGTGGTGGTTACAATTCCCTCAGCCAGAAATTGACTTTCTGTTTTCTGTCTCCCTTTAAAAATCTGTCGGGAGGCGCCCCCTGAAAGCTCTTGGATTTTAAAATCTCACAATGGCAGTGCAGCCGCACAAGATCAGACGTGGGGTGCAGAGCCGGGCACGGCCATCGTGTGCCCGCCTCGCGCTAGGGCCCGGGCGGGCAGCTCCCCGCTCCCAGCAGCATCCGAGTAGCACTGAGGAGAGAGAGACAATGTGCGAGGAAGAGAGAGCCGCGTCTTGAATCCCAGCCCAGATCCTGTAACCCTGGTTACGCTGATTAAGCTCCAGAATGCTACAAAGCAGAGAAATAAAGATGAAATTAAAGTTCATAACGGCAAGGCTGGAGAAGGAAGCTCCCCGAGCCGTTTCCTGCCTGGTGGCAGCAGCTTCATCATTTCTCCTTCCCTGGGCAACACTTCAGTGTTTCATAACCTCTGAAATGGCAGTGTTTTCTAGAAGGGAACAGAGGTCAGCTGTCAGCTGGGCGTGCTGTCCCTGCGACCCCCGCTCCGTCTCCCCTCTGTCCCAGCACACTGCCCTCAGACGTATGCACATTTATTTGGTTCTATGATGTGTGCCCTTCCTGGGGCCAGCGCTTAGCATTCCAGTAAGAGAGGACATCAGAACCACACGGCCATATTATGGATGCCAGAGCGCTTTTGATTCGCCTCCCCATGTGCGGTCCCCTCCCCCACAGTAAATGTGGTTGAGCATTTATAATGCATACGCCCAACCTGACTCTCCGGGTTTGTGTTCAGAAGCACCCAGCTAAACATATGACTGCATTGCTCTCGCATGCCTCTTAGACAGTGCAAAGCAGAAACACTGGTTGAAACTAAATAATTGGCCCCTATGGATTCCTCAGTCGCCCCTAACTTAGGACAGTGTTCTGTGTGTGGGAGCAAAGGGTAGACCATTTGAGGCCATGACTGTCACAGGGAGCGTACGTGACCAGAGGAGCCGTGACATCCGAGTTAGGTACTGACCACCTCCCCAGGGCCCTCACGCAGTAGGTCCGTGACTTACTCTTCACTTGGGAAGAGACGTGTCGAAGGGTGGCACTGAGTGGACTGTCAGCGTGGCCCACGCTTCCCTAAGAGAAAGCCACGCCCGGTCTGGGAAGCGTGAGGGGCGCCCTCCCCTGCTCAGCTCACCTGTCGCACTTGGCCTTCAGGATCGCCTGTACTTCGTCATGGAATACGTCAACGGCGGGGACCTCATGTACCACATCCAGCAAGTAGGAAAATTTAAGGAGCCACAAGCAGTGTGAGTATTTTGTTTAAGTCCCTTAGTTTAGACACACAGCAGCCCCAGCTGGGAGCTCCTGGCTGGGTGAGATGCAGGTGGGCTCTGCCCAGTTCAGGGGAGGGAGGGCTATCACCTCCAGGGGTAGGTGGGGGGGCAGGTTTATTGGCGGGGTCCATCTCCGTGTGTCCTAAGGAGAGGGTTACGTGCTTCTTGTAAGTCGGGATGCGGGCGCAGTCCGCCCTTGTTGGTTGGCTCAGCCCCTCTGCCCCTTAGTTAATGGACTCATGGTCGTGCGCACCCACCACGCCCCAGGCAGCGGGACGGTGAAGGTGTGAGTGGCCCCTGCCCTGGGAGCTCACCCTCTGGCCAGAGTGGGGGGACTCACTCAACAATTTCAGAGTTGCCATAATGTTAAAGGTGGCCCAGGACACCATGCAAACCCCCCAAAAGCATCCTGGGGATTGCCCGTCCCAGAGGCTCAGGATGTGGAGGGGCAGTGGAGGGGGTACTCGGGTGACACTCCCAGTGGGTTCCAGGCCGGGGAATGGGAAGGTAGGTGTGGCCACGGGGAGGGGGAGATGGGAGGGCGGTGTGGCTGGTGAAATCTATGGAGAGCAGAGAGAACAAAGCGGAGGGACTCGTGTGTTTGAGAAGTCTCTGGAGGAAGAGAACCAGACGTGGTGACTGTGGGGGTGAGCAGAGAGAAGCCTCTTCGTATGACGCCCCATTTTAGGTGGGGGGGGGCAGCCAGCCAGGAGGAGGGGGTTGGGGGGGAATCGGGAGCTCCATTTGGAAGGTTTCATTGGGACGCGCCTTGGATGCCGGGATAGGCATCAGCCACGTGGGAGAGAGACCGGCTCCAGGGAAGGATGGAGAGTCTTCCGTCCAGAGGCAGGCGTGGGTGCCTGAGAAGCCATCCCCCTTCTCGGGGCCAGGAAGCCCCAGGCAGCACCGGGGAGCAAAGCTGAGCACACAGCGCTTCCTTCCCCTCCATGGGGACGCTGGTGGCGTGTGTCCCGGAGGGGGCCCGTCTGCACGTGTTCATGGGATTCTGGCTGACGTTCATGGGAGAGTTGAGTCGGAGACGCTGGCCGGTGTGCAGGGTCTGCCCCTGAGAAGGTGGCGCAGGGCCGCTGGGGAAGTCCGCTGGCAAGCGTAGAAAACGTGAAGGCGGGTTTCATTCTCTTCCGTTTTCAGAAACGCCTGCCCTTATCCCCTCGCTCGTGTTGTCCGTCAGAAAGCCTTAGCATGCTCGGATTGTCGAGTGAAGCTGAGCTAAAGAGCATGGAGCCGAATAGCCACCCTGTGTTATAAAGTGACAGAAAGGGCCGGTCCCCTTTCATTGTATTTGTGTTGCCAGGAAGGTTTTATTTTTAAAAAGATGGAAAAGCCCGAAAAATATTGTCCAAGTCGCCTATAATCCATCTCTTATTTCTCTCCGATTTCTCCCCTCTCCCACCAGCCACCCCCCCCCAATACACACACACACACACACACACACACACACACACACACACACACACCAGTGAGGAGTTTGGTCCCTGTGGTTGGGTTTTCTCGGCTCACACAGACATCTGTGCTCACCTAGGCCTCCTGGGTTGATGTGCGCACAGGCAGTTCTGTGGCTCCTCAGACTTCAGAGCTTCCTGAATACGATACCAATTTAAAACATCTCTCAGCGTTTATCCTGCATGTTAGACATGCACCTACGAATGATTCTGAAGTGACGGCAGCCGCTGCTTTCTATCATGAATTATTTAGAAGGGTAAACTCGGGCATGAGTCACGGTGTGTGCCCCACTTATCCCTGCGCTCGGGCTAGAGGTGGGGGTGAGGAATCCAGCTCAGGAGCTCACTGCACACTCCGCTTCGTCTTCCAGGAATAACCGTGTGTTTAACACTGATGTATTCTGTTCACGAGGAGGAACGTGGACATCGGCTCCACCGCCGTCCCAATCGGCTCTGGCAAAGAGCAGTCTAACAGCCACTCATTAAAAAATATATATATATTGATTGGTTTCAGAGAAAGGAAGGGAGAGGGAAAGAGAGAACCATCAATGATGAGAGAGAATCATGGGTCAGCTGCCTCCTTCATGCCCCCTACTGGAGATTGAGCCCACAACCCAGGCATGTGCCCTTAATGGAATCAAAACCCTGACCTTCTGGTTCATGGGTTGCCACTCAACCACTAAGTCATACCAGCCGTACTAACAGCCACTCTTTAAGAGATTGTATTAGGGCCCAGCCGGCGTGGCTCAGTGGTTGAGTGTCAACCCAGGAACCAGGAGGTCAGGGTTCAATTCCCGGGTAGGGCACATGCCCGGTTGCTAGATCAATCTTCAGAGTAGGGTGTGCAGGAAGCAGCCGATCCATGATTCTCTCTTATCATTGATGTTTCTCTCTCTCTCTCTCTCTCCCTCTCTGAAATAAATAAAAAATACATTTAAAAAAATTTTGAACAAAGATTGTATTCGGAAATTCTCTTATAAGTTACCTGTCCACCTGCCCCAGACGAGAAGTGCTTGTTTCTGGGCAGGAGCTAAATCCATCTCGTTGGTTTTATTATCTGTGTCATTTGTAGGGGCAGTTGGAGCGATGAATGGCAGAGGGAAGGGGGGGGGCGCTGGAAGAACACGCATGGGGCGACACTAATCTCTGACAATCTCTCACTTCCCCGGCGCCTGGACTGGGTGGGACAGGGACCAGGTCCCCAGGAGTCCAGAGGAGCCTGACCAGCTTTTTCTCTTGCAGATTCTATGCAGCAGAGATTTCCATTGGACTGTTCTTCCTTCATAAACGAGGAATCATTTATAGGTGCGTGGCAAAACTCCCCTACCCTCCGTGCAGTTGAGCATTTGGCTGGACCCCTGGGTCTCTGTGGGCGTGTAATTCTGGGATGGGGACTTTGTGGAGTCCATGACCCCCCCCCCCAGGCAACAGACCCCTGCTGGGACCCTCCAGGTGATCGGAACCACCTTCTGATCTCAGGACCTCACATATTTGTCTCCTTTCTGCTTCCAACAAGAAAACATGCTTTTCTTTCCACGGACCGCTCCCGCCTCTGCCTTGGATGTGGGAGGGAGGTCAGAGGGCGATGAAAACAGGATTTCTGTGAGACGCTCAGCTGGATGAGGACATGGGGAAGTGGGAGAGAGGCCAGGGAAACGCTCCTGAGTTAAATCCTTCTGGTTGTCAGCTGTCGCGATGGTCTGGTGCCAAAGGGAGAAGAATGTCTTCCAGCATTGAGTGGAGAGAGATGGAAAGGGCCTGTGGTCCGAGGCAGGAGAGGGGACACGTGTGGGACCCATGGGGTGGTGCTGTACCTGTGGTCTGCACACCTGGTTTTGGGTCAGACCCCTCTGCGTGGGATGCAACTAAATCGGACAACTGGCCTGTCCCAGATCTGCTAACTCGGAATCTCTAGTGATTCCCTCGTGCAGCCAATGGTTGGGGACTCACTAGTTCGGCCATTTAGTCGTTCATTCAACACCCATCCATTAAGAACTTGCTGTATCCTGGGCACTGTATGTATTAGGCTCTGGAGATGAAAAAATAGTAGTTTCTGGTCCCGACTCCCCTGGTATTTGTAGTTCACGTGCCGTTGAGGTGGCAGCTCGTCAGATATGCGCCTCAGTAGCTGCAGAGCGAACCGTGCTCCGCACGCGGTGGGCAGGCCGCTGACGCTGTGCCCTTCCCCGCAGGGACCTGAAGTTAGACAACGTCATGCTGGACTCGGAGGGGCACATCAAGATCGCCGACTTCGGGATGTGCAAGGAGCACATGATGGACGGCGTCACGACCAGAACCTTCTGTGGGACCCCAGATTACATCGCCCCGGAGGTAGGGACCCCCATTCTCCTGTTTCCTAGACCAGCGCCTTCACACTGCAGCCACTGCTCCCTCCTGGGGTGCGGAGCCGTCCTGGAGTCACTGTGTGGGCCTGTGACGGCAGAACGCACTACACAGCAAAACAGGAAGTAGAGACTCGCACGCTCCTGCCACCTGGTCGGTGCACGTCTTGTTTTTAGATCTTTGCTCTCCTATGTGCACGCGTAAGCCAGCTGCACGGTAAAATGTACTTCGTGGTCACGGTCCAAACAACTTAAGAAGCTGGGCAGGGAAGGAGGGCTCTGGCTTGTCAGCATGTTCTTCGTGGGAAAACTGGGTCAGAAGGTGGTTCCGGCCCTGGCTTTTTCGGGAAATCGGAGTGATTAGTGCTTAAAGGGCACGTGGGCATTGACAGTGTGTTTATTCTGGGACGGACGCACCGTGTGGCTCTGAGCAGAGTGGCTCTGAGGTTTGTGTGCTGACAGCCGAGGCCGCGCTGCTTTGTCTTCCTGATGCTGCGTGTGGAGGGCTTTTCTTCCTGGGCTGTACCCAGGCCGTGCAGCCAGCTCTGCCCACACACAGCCCGCGGGTGGACCGTCGCTTCCCGGCGAGCTCCCGCAGCTGCAAGGGGGTGGTTCAGAGTCAGGCCGGCCCTCGGCTTTCCATGGCAGCTGGTGACGGCTTTGTGGTATTTAGTCAACATATCGTCCCCGGTATTTCTCTCGGAGGCAGTCGGGACAGTGGGAGGGACATGAGTGTAGAAGTCAGACCCCGGTGAGCTTCCGTCCTGCCTCTTATGTACAGGCTGTGGGACCTCGGGCCAGCTCCTTGCCCTCTCGGAACCCGTTTCCGCAGGGCGAGCTGGGAGAAGGATAAGCTCCGTGCAGCATTGCTGTCAGGACTCCAGTGCCTAACACGATGCTTGGCACCTAGTCAACCCCCAGGAGTGGCCATTATTCCGGAAGGGAAACTGATGCATGTTCCTTTGTTAAGGGCTTCTTGTTGGTTATATTCCTAGAGCATGTGGAAACGTAGAGTTAGACTATATTTTTAGAAACTTAAACTCTGAATTACATGGGCAAAGGCATTATGTTATTTGATGAGTAATTTATTGGGATTTTTTTCCCAAAAGAGCTCATACATTAATATCCCCAGGCATAACATGAGCTTAAATAGCCCTGTTTTCAAACATGAATAGCAAGATCTTACAGTAGAAATATCCCCCCCACCCCACCCCCTGGGCCATGTCATGCTAGGAACCTGGGAACAAGCTTTCAGACGGAGGGATCCTGAGGACACCTGGCAGAGAGGGATGCTGGGAACACGCCCTAGAGAGAGAGGGATGCTGGGAACACGCCCTAGAGTAGTGATGGCGAACCTTTTGAGCTCGGCGTGTCAGCATTTTGAAAAACCCTAACTTAACTCTGGTGCCATGTCACATATAGAAATTTTTTGATATTTGCAACCATAGTAAAACAAAGACTTATATTTTTGATATTTATTTTATATATTTAAATGCCATTTAACAAAGAAAAATCAACCCAAAAAAATGAGTTCGCGTGTCACCTCTGACACGCGTGTCATAGGTTCGCCATCACTGCCCTAGAGAGAGAGGGATGCTGGGAATGTGCCCTCAGAGAGAGGGATGCTGGGAATACTCCCTCAGAGAGAGGGATGCTGGGAACACGTCCTCAGAGGGGGATGCTAAGAAAACCAACTTTGGGCCTCGTAATACCCGGAAGATAGCATGAGCTGGCCCAAGTACCCTCCGTTTCCGCAAGCCTCGTTCCTCTCCTTATACTCACTGACAAGCAAGAACAAAGAAAGCCCGCTGTTCATCGAGTGTCTACTACGTGCCAGACACCTTACACACTTCCCTCCGATCCCATACCCAGCCCTGTAAGGGACGTAACATCAGGCCCCGGTTGCAGGGCAGGCGCCTGCAGGGTCAGGAATGGTCTGAGGCCTCCTTACTAAGAGATGCTGGAGTCAGGCGTCCACCCCTGGACCACCTCCAGACCTTTGCACGCCCACCACACTAAATGCTGCTCACACCGCAGGGAGTCACGTGTTCAGAGAGCACTGCGCATGCTTTCCTGGGCGAGCGGTGCCACCAGGGTGCAGGGCGATATCAGATGAGGGCCCTGACCTCAGGGTGCTTACAGCTTAGGGGAGGGGAGCCCCGTGCAGACGAGCAGGAACCGAGATGGGTTTAGGTTCCAGTCAGCCTTCATTGAGAACTGAGCGGTGCTGCTCTGGGAGCTCAATCAATAGTGGCTGGAGGTTGTTTCCCCTTCGGCCAGCGTTCTCCTCCGAAGGGCCCCCAGGGGTCATTGTGGGGGGGAGAAAGACCATCTAGGGTCGAGGTTTCGGACTTGGATCAAAGGTTAACATTCTCCTGTCCTCTGTGTAAATTGTTCTGTCAGGTGGAGGCAAAATAATTATCTTAGATGGCATTTCCCTTAATAGGCAAAGCGGGGGCTTAAATAGTTATGGCTGTTTGTTCAGAAACCTTGAAATGGATTAGACCATAGCATCTCCTCAACCGGGGAGAGGAGCTACGGCGGAAAAGGTCATTGACAGGTGTGATTTTGGAGTTGAGATGGTCGCCCGAGTAAGGGGCATTAATCAGAAAGTAATTCCTGGCCATGCCCACGTGTTCAGTGGTTAGAGTACCGGCCGCACACTGAAGGGTCTCGGGTCCAGTTCCTGGGCAAGGGCGACTACCTGGGTTTCAGGTTCTATCCCCGGCCCTTATCAGGGCGCATCCGGGAGGCCAACAGATCTATGTCTGTCTGTCTGTCTCTCTCTCTCTCTCTCTCTCTCTCTCTCTTTCTCCTCCCTCCCTTCCACTGTAAAAATCAATGGAAAAAATATCCTCAGGTGAAGAATAACAATAAAAACCCAAGTGATTCCAACTTGAAAGCTCCCTTTGCTTTGACCTGGAAAGAATTCTCCGGGTCAGTGAGAGTCCTTGACAAGGCCACACAGACACTCTATCTGGACTTCATCCCCCACCGGGAAGTTAGTGATGTGGGTGTCTGAGAGCCAGCTGCAAATCAGCTGTCTCCCAGCCACGGACCAGACTCTGGTTCCTCGCCTCACCCTTTTCCGGAAGAGAGAGAAGCAGCAGGAAGAGCATGTGCCTCCGGCTGGTGGACCTTCGCGTCCCTCCCGTGGGACGGGAGCGAGGCTTTCTGAAAATGCGCCGCGTGGAATGCTCCCTTGCAGCCTGTGGAGGGGGCGTTAGACCACACACGAAGGATGTAAGCCGCGATGCAGTGACTGTCTTCTGCCGTGTCACATTTCCTGCATGTGCAGGCGTTAAGTGACCTGCCCGAGGTCACACAGCTGGTAACATGCAAAGGTGGGATTAGGGCCCAAGACAGTCTGGCTCCAGAGCCCATGTATGGAGTCTTTCCAGATGTTTGCCCCATCTCCAGAAGTAGGAGAAAACTCCCGGAGTGACAGGGCGCTCAGATGTGATAGCCCATCTTTTCTTTGACATCCTTTAGGCCAAGTTGCACATGTGGCCACGTTCCAGATGTGACCCAAGTTGCACATTCCTCCACCTGAACGGCAGTCAGAGCCCTGAGTCAGGGGCGGCCCCCGGCACCTGTAATGCGGTCGGTGACTTGGGATCTCACTGCAGCTGTTAAGACCAAGCAGGTCCCTCAGAAGCCAAGGGTGAACCAGCAACACTGAGTCCCTCTCCCTCACGTGGCACCCATTAGTCGGGTGTTTAGCAAGTGCCTCCTAAGTGCCTGGGCACGCTGGGCGGGAAAGGAGAGCCCAGAAGGGACCTGGGAGGAGGCTGGGGCTGGGGGCAGTTAGAAATACTGTCTGGGTTTAGAGACACGTGGGTTTAGAGACGTGGCGAGACAGTATTCCCCTTGCCAGGAAGAGGTGGCACCTCCAACACGGCTGAAATGGCCAGGAGAAGTCTGCGGGCACCTTGGCCACCCCGTGGCCGGCCAGCCACAAGCAGAGGTGTAAACCCCTGGGAGTGTGGGAGCCGGATGAGTTTAGAGCTGACGACCTGTCATTCCAGCCCAGCATTGCCCATGACAGCTGCAGGAGTCTGCATCTTTATGTCACATCTGCCTAATGGTTCAAGTTGACTCTGGTATCTATTAAGAGAAAGGCCTCCAGGTAAGATTCAGCCAGTGGGCCAGCAGCTGTGACTTCTCTTCTGGAGGGGTCAAGGGTCCCATCTGGAAGAGCCACATATTAGGGATGGGAGGGAAAGAGAAGACCAAGAGGTGTACACAGAGGCAGAGAACCAGGAGGCTGTAGCGTCCACCTGGGATGTCCTGACCTTAGGTGTCCGCGTGGCTCCCTCCCTCACCTCCTTCCAGCCTCAGCTCAGATGTCCCCTCGGGGAGGCCACCTTTCCTGACCACCCTGTTTAAAACTGCAAACCTCCAGCCCCGCCCACACCCTGACCCTGTGGTCCTGCATCCCTTCGAGGCACTCATCAGCTGCTGATGCACTGAGGTATTTGTTTCTTATCTGCTCCACACAGCAGAACCTGTGCCTCCTTCCTTGCCGAGTCCCGCCCCCGGGTCTGAGGCCCCGGGTCTGAGGCCCCGCCCCCGGGTCTGGAACCCCGCCCCAGGATCTGGAGCCCCGCCCTGCAGGCAGATGCCTTTGGGACCACTGGATGCGGCATGCTGCCTTCCAAGGTGCGGCTGTGGCACAGGAGACCAGGAGCAGAGCTGCAGGCTTGGAAGCTGCTGTTGGAAGGGTGGTTCCCATGGCTGCCAGGGGCTGAGGCAGATGGCAGGGGACGGAGTGCAGAGGACAGCTGGGGACCCTGAGTGCCCGAAGGTTGGGGGGACATCAGCCCAGGTCCCCCAGACAGCCAAGGTGCCCCCAGGGTTGGCATCCCGAGACCTTTCCTGGCCGTGGGGGAAAGGGTTGTAGAGAGGGACAGAGGATAACAGGAGTAAAAGTTAAATGAGAAAGAGACTCAGGCGGTGCCTGCAGCCAGGCAGCCAGGCAGTAAATTACTTGGCAGACGGAGAAGAGCAGGGAAATGAGGTGGAGAGAGGCCAGGCGGCTCCGGCCACCCTGGGATCCGCGCCTCTGAATCACGGCCCCACACACCCCCCACACACCCACGAGAGCGCGAGCCAGGAAAGCACTGATTGAAGAAAGAGGATGATAAACGAAGGGCGCCTCTCTTTTTGTCAAAGGCCAGTTTCCTCCATGGAGGTCACGAGCCAGTGACCACTTCGCAAGAGAAGTGAAGCGGTGCTCACCCGCCCAGAAATATTTAAAGGACCGAGGCCAGGCTTTTCCTTGGGTTCCTCCTTAAATTGTGTAACTCTCCCCAGGTCATTTCAAGGAATTGCGCCGAGTGCATCAGCTCCATCAGCTTGTATACTCAGTTGCCTGCTCGCAGCTCTTTTTAAACTGCCCTCCCCAGTTCCCCCCCCCCCACCCCCCAACCTTTACCCCTCCCACCCCCACCCTAACCCCCCCACCCCCCGGCCTTCAGAACCTTAATTCAGCCCCGGCCCTGGCTCTTCAAGGAAGGCCCCCCTGCGGCCCCGGGGTTCAAAAAAAAAAATTGCTTCAGGGCCCTTGGCCCATAAAAGGGCCCCCCCTCCAGCTCCCTGGGGAACGGTGCCTCTTTTGGGGACGCGGAAACCCAAAGCAAAGCCCCTTTGTGGGTTTTCCTCCCCTTTCACCCCCCGGTCAGCTCTGGCGAGAGGGGGGCCATTGGTCCCTATTTTTCCAAATGAGGGACCTAGAGGGGGCAGGGAGCCATTGATTTTTTCCCCACACCCCCCTATTTCGGGGGGAA
>NW_005875484.1:10089-13182 GCF_000147115.1 Myotis lucifugus | reverse complement strand
CGGATCAGGGTGGGGGTCCTGCTGGGGTGCTTGGCAGCCTGGGTGAGGGGCCGATGGCTGTTTGCAGGCTGGTCAAGCCGCCCAGTGGGGACCCTCACCCCATGGGGTTGTGGCCAGCCTGGGTGAGTCGCTGAGGGCTGTTTGCAGGCTGGTCACACCCCCTTCAGGGTGGGGGTCTCCACTGGGGTGCCTGGCCTGCCTGGGTGAGGGGCTGATGGCTGTTTTCAGGCTGGCTATGCTCACGGGCTGGAAGCAAGTATCTGGGATTTATTTATCTTCTATAATTGAAACTTTGTAGCCTTGAGTGGAGCTCAGGGCCGGCCAGGGCAGGTGGGAAGCTTGGCTTCCTCCATAGTCGGGGGCAACTCAAGCTTCCTCCTTGCTCCAGCTCCGGGGCCACAGCCATCTTTGTGACAGACTGACAAAGTGAGGAGTGATGGTTAATTTGCATATTATGCTTTTATTAGATAGGATGATGTTAGTATAAATGTGGTGAGATGAAAGCTTTTAGATACTGGTGGTGGGTCTAGAAATCTGTACAACCTCTTTGGAAGACAATCTGCCGATAGTTATCATGTGGAAAATGCACGTGCCTTGTGGAATTGCAATCTATTAAAGCTAGAGCCTCAGAAACCACGTGAGCTTCACTGTGTCACATTGATCACAAGCTCAACTTCTGGTCTTTACAAAGTTACAATTTCATGTTGAAATCTTTTGGCTTTTTCCTTTTTAATGAAACTGCTTCAAAGACAGGCTCCATTCTGTGGCTCACCACCGTGGTGTAAAGACCCTGTGGCAGATTCTGCCTCTTGGAAAAGAGGGTGAGTGAAGAGGAAATACTTAGTGAGTTGTCAAGTCTTCGCGGCACGGGGTCCTCTGGCGCCTCTCATGGCTTTGAGTTCCCTTAGCTGTTTCAAGTTAGCGCAGAGCCTTACCCGCAGGCACAACAAGTCTTCTGCTTTTCTGTTCTTAGTTAGAAATTCTTAGACTTATGACGTCCATCCTGTGAATTTTATTTTTATTTGTGTAAGCTGCTTTAGCGAAGGATGAAGACATATGCTTTTTTAAAGCTCCGTTTTTTAGTCAGAATTTCTAAACCTTTTGTCAAATCTTTATGGCACCGTCCTCCTGTCCTGTCCACACAGTCCCCGGGGCTATTTCTGACTCGGAACTAAACTGTGTCAGGAACATGGGCTCAATCCATAGTAGGCAGATGTCTCTTCTTAATCCATGTAACTAAAAATCTGCTCTCATTAAAATCTTGTATAATATTCTACACAGCAACGTTGGTATACTAAAAGTATTTTTAAATTATATTTTTATAGATTTTTAGAGAGAGGGGAAGGGAAAGAGAGAGAGAGAGAGAGAGAAACATTGATGTGAGAGGAAACATCCATCGGCTGCCTCCGTCACACCCCCTACAGGGGATAGAGCCCTAAATCTGGGCATGTGCCCTGACAGAATGGAACCAGCAACCTATCCGGTGCACGGGACGAGCCCAACCAACAGAGCGGCACCAGCCAAAGTCATTTTGATACAATCCATCTGCAACTTGACTCATTTAAAATAATTACTCCATATGATACTGAAATGCAATTAGGTAACTTTTTATTTCTTAAGGCTTAGCTGAGTAATGTAGATAAGAAAATGCTGAAATAATGTAATTAGTACTTTCATATTTATTAAATGGTATGATTTATGTGTGTAGCAATGAGTTTTCTGTTTAAATTTCCCTTATTTCAATTTCATATTTGGGAAGGTGGTATCCATTATTGATGATAGATTTTTAGACCACCCAAGGCTTAACCAAAAAGTCAGAGTTTATGATTCAATCGCCTGACATGAAAATGGATGCATTTGGGCATGTCAAACACCAGCTCTTCATAGCTGGGTGTGGTCAGTGAATATATTTGGACAAGTTTTAGAAATGCGTGAAGCTGCTCATTTTCTTAGTACCTTTCCCTGAGGGAAGGCGCGCGTGTGTGTAGGGCCTGCTCTCCATTTCCTGGCGTGTCTAAGGGCGCATGGGAGGTCCCAGATCCCCCTGAGGATGCTGACCGGTGCCCCACTCTCTCCCTCCGTCTCCTGCTAAGGATGGCGCTCTTTCTGGAATGCAGGACAGTCACAGTTTGCTTCTGGCTTCGGGTACTGTCTCTGCTCCTACAGGAACTTGTGTGATTTGCTTACCCTTGAACTTCAGAAGGAATCACAACCTGAATCCAGACACGGAAGTGCGCGGAGAGGAGGCGCCTGCACTGGATTCAACCAACATGACCGGAATCCCAGAGAGGGACAGAGCGGCCTTTGGAGACTCTTGTGGATTGTCCAGTCCAGAGCTCTGGACGCATCCACAGCGCGCCTGAGTGGGCGGGGATTCCAGATGAGTGACTTACATGACACCTGTAAACACAGCATTACTGGAAACAAACAAACAATGCCGGGCAAACAGGACATCAACGGAAAACATGAACTTCTCTCCTCATTTTAATCACACGATTCAATTCTGCTTATGCGTCAAACAAAGACTGTTAATACCTCACTTTTATAGTCTCGGGATTCTTTCACTATGATGAATGTTTGCAATTAAACTCTATTTACACACTTGTTGGTTAATTGGTTAATAAGATTACAGAAAATTACTCACATTTTTAATTATTTTTTTTTTTTGCAGCCTTGAAATTGCCAAAGCACATTGATTATGGTCAATTGGATGCATTATTCCATGTGAACAGACCACAGGGCAGGTAAGATAGTCATGCATATTTTGTCATTCAAATGAATATTAATATATTTGTTTCATGAATAAAGCCTAATAATAAGCCATTGCCGGCTCTCATAGGTGCCTGATTTACCGCACAGATGCAAGTATTTTATAGCCTGGAGGTTATTTCTCCGGAATAAAGGCACAGAACATATATCGTATTTCAGGGAAACAATTTCGTGGGACACAGTGTGGCTCGTGCCCAGCGAGGCCCTCTTGTGCTTTGAGAGCAGTTGTGGGCAAAGCTTCCATGGGCTTTGTGTTTGATGTGATTTAAATCCATGTGGTATGACTTAAAGGACGTTGTTTAATGCTCTTGTTTATGACACAGG
>NW_005875484.1:7492-9859 GCF_000147115.1 Myotis lucifugus | reverse complement strand
TGGGCAGTGGCCCTAATACAGCCTGGGCAAACTATGGCCGCGGGTCGGATCCGGCCCGTTTGAAATGAATAAAACTAAAAAAAAAAAAAAGACCGTACCCTTTTATGTAATGATGTTTACTTTGAATTTATATTAGTTCACACAAACACTCCATCCATGCTTTTGTTCCGGCCTCCGGCCCAGTTTAAGAACCCATTGTGGCCCTCGAGTCAAAAAGTTTGCCCACCCCTGCCCTAAGCCCTGCCCGGCCGTGGAGTGACAGCCTTGGAGCAGCCAGCCCGCCCAGCACCGGTTCCCTGCAGCCGACTCAGCAAGCAGGGGCTGAGGTGGGAGCCGCAGCTGGAAGTCAGGGCGTGGCTCCCCGTCCCCAGCTCCCATGCAGAGGCCCACCCACCTCGGTTGCATTGGGACTTTATCCTTTTGTCTCCTCTGCCTGGAACAGCAGTGTGTTACCCTGTCGTTTGTGTGGACTGTGCTGTTTCTGTACTGGCTTCTTACAAGATATTGTCGTGTGTGCTGCTGGCTTGCGAAATCATTCCAGTCCCCATGGCAGACCTGGATAAACCAACTGCTGGCAAAGACGGAATCAGCCCCTGAGCAGAATCTGCTGCCCCAAACAAAGCAGCATGGCTGAAATCCCACATCCTGAGCCAATGGCCGTGAGATGAAACACCATGAGACCAAGAACTGGGAAACATCATGGTCGAAGCTCAGGTTTCCGAAGATGTGTTAGACTAGAAGATATAATTTTTAAAATCTATTTTCCTTGCCAACTCCCTAGCCCAAGTTGGATTTTTCTATTGTGAAGCTAGTTTCCTTTCTATCCAATCATGTCCCTGGGCCCTCCAGCTTCCTTCACAGCGGGAGGAGCTTGCCTCATCTTCGGTGGACCTGCGGAGAAGTGCCCCGAGCTTCTGTACCTTCCCCCTTCTGTGTCACACCCCTTAACTAGGTCTCTGTGTCACACCCCTTCACCCCGTCTCTGTGTCACACCCCCTTCACCCTGTCTCTGTGTCACACCCCTTAACTAAGGTCTCTGTGTCACACCCCCTTAACCCCGTTTCTGTGTCACGCCCCCTTCACCCCATCTCTGTGTCACACCCCCTTCACACCGTCTCTGTGTCACACCCCTTCACCCCGTCTCTGTGTCACACCCCCTTCACCACCTTTCTGTATCACACCCTCATAATCACCTTTCTGTGTCACACTCTCTTAACCCCTTCAAATTATTTCCATATTTTTGTCCGTCTTGCTGTTGCTTCTTTCTCTGAGAAAGTGAGGAGGGCATGCTTCTTTGATTCTCTGTGGGTTTCTCCCCAGAAGGACTTTTTCTCTGGCACCCCTGCCTCCTCCTCAGCCCCAGTGCCTCTGGGCCTCGGGCGAAGAGTTCTGCAGCCTGGTGCCTGGTCCCGGCTGCGTGGCCTTGGACCACGCTTTGTTCTTCTTGGGCCTTAGTGTTTTTGTCTATGAAGTAGGAGTGACAGGAGTGTCTGCGCATCTCGTTGTGTAGGGATCGAATGACCTGATGCATGCGAACGGTCTAGAACAGTGAGTGGCACATAGTGAGAACTGGCACATTTCATTGTTTAGGGGGGAGCATATATAATCCAAAAGGGTAAGGAATGGGTTTTGAAATCAATTGATTTTTCATTTGTACCCTGCGTCCTTTGGTTCCCAGTTCAATGGATTAGGCAAGTTACTGAGTTTTCAGGTTCTTTATGGGTGAAATGGGCAGTGAGGTACATCAGCCCTGTCAGGTTACATAAAGCATGAGACAAAGACGATGTCAAGGTCTTAGTGCAGTGTCTGCACATAACGAGTGCCCAGCATATGAGAGGGAGATGGGTAAATGCGTGGCTGTAGAATGCCAGCTCCCAATGGGAAAAAGAAAGAAAAAAAAGAAAGATCTTGGCAAATCTTCCAGTGATATCAGTGGTTGGATTTAAAAAGAGTAGATTCTTGGTAGGTGTCTCTCTCTAAGGTGAGTAGGAGGGAAAATGTCTAAGGTCCAATTACATTCACACGGCAATATCTGAATAATTAAGTCAAATTAAGTTAAATAGTATTCTTAAAATATATACTATTTGCAAAGAATTAATAAGGTGCTTTAGGAACTTTGGCTGAGAGAGAAAAAAAGCTGTTAAATATTTTACTCTGTGTTGTTATTAGTTACATTGACAATGAAATAAGAAATGTGTTCTCTTAAGGATTTGTACATTCACAGCTATGAGGCAAATATTGACTGTGATGTTGTCATCGTTAAATTTTAAGTGTGATCATTTTGGATATATTGAAATAAGCTGGCAAGATGAATTGGTTGGCATTTTAAAAATCGACCAACTTTTTGCAGTGGTGTTCAGTGGAAGG
>NW_005875484.1:5897-7392 GCF_000147115.1 Myotis lucifugus | reverse complement strand
TTCCAGAAGCAAATGTCTTGCCTGACCCTGACTGACAGTGGGCCTTGCTGTTGACATGTTGAGAATTTGCAGTGGGTGGGGCCCTGGCTGCCACAGCACCGACTGGGGAGGGTTTAAGGCCGAGCAGCCCGGCCTCTGGTGCCTGCAGATCTTATTTCCAGGAAAGGCGCCAGAAGTCTCACTTACAGAAAGCTTCCGATGACTCCGGGATCCTCGGGATTTGGGAAATGTTGATCTTTTGGTCTAAAACATCTTTATTGCAGCAGATTGTCATAAATCATTGCAAATGTTCAGATAAATATACTTTCCAGGAATGTATATGTAAAATATATGCCGATCACTTTGGAGGAATTTTAATTGTCTGCTATGTTTTATTTTTATTTTTAAAAATATGTTTTTATTGGTTCAGAGAGAGGAAGGGAGAGGGAGAGAAAAGAGAAACATGGATTGCTGCCTCCTGTGGTGATGCAGCCCACAGCCAGCACGTGCCTGCCGGCAACTGACCCAGCACCTCCTGGCGCATGGGACCGCGCTCACCCTCTGAGTGACAGCAGCTGGGTGCCTGCTGTGTTTTACATGAATGACAGAAATGGCAGTTTTCAGGAGGTCCAACTCAAAATAACATTTTACATAGACTGCCATTCTTAAACTATTTCTCTTTGAAAAACACTATAGACAATTTCTATAGTGATATTATTAAAGCATAAGGTGTTTGTTTCATATTATTGTTATTTGCTTCTTAGACTAAGTAGTATAGGATTAAGATGTATGTATTGAATCAAAAGTCTTCCCCTTGAGAGTTGTTATCCAATGATACTTACAACTTAATTTCTTTGTCTCTCTCTTTTTGAAGCCGGAGTTCTCTGAGTATCCTATCAGCTCACAATGAGATTATAAAGAATTACTCTAAAATATTCCTGCAGAGAAAAATCAGACTGCCTAGACTTTCCCAGCAGAAGGAACAAAGGTAAAGAAAGTGGGCATGGCATGTGAGCAGAGGGACAAATGGACTCTGAGCTGGGCCTGTGAAGATGGGGGCAGCCGACCTGGGAGAGTGATGATGGGGGGAAGATGACCTGGGAGAGTGATGTGGGGGGGAAGATGACCTGGGAGAGTGATGTGGGGGGCAGCCGACCTGGGAGAGTGATGATGGGGGGGGCAGCCGACCTGGGAGAGTGATGATGGGGGGAAGATGACCTGGGAGAGTGATGTGGGGGGCAGCTGACCTGGGAGAGTGATGTGGGGGGCAGCTGACCTGGGAGAGTGATGGGGGGGGCAGCCGACCTGGGAGAGTGATGATGGGGGGGGGGCAGCCGACCTGGGAGAGTGATGATGGGGGGGGGCAGCCGACCTGGGAGAGTGATGTGGGGGGGGGGAAGCCGACCTGGGAGAGTGATGGGGGGGGGGAAGCTGACCTGGGAAAATGATGGGGGGGGGGAAACTGACCCGGGAAAATGATGGCGGGGGGGAGCCCGGGGGGGGGGGGGGGGGGGGG
>NW_005875484.1:0-5073 GCF_000147115.1 Myotis lucifugus | reverse complement strand
GGAAGGCAGACCCATGTGGCCATTTTGCAGGAGTTTTAGTGACGTGGTGATTATTGGGACTAATAAGTGTGTTGCTTCCTCAGGGTTATCATTAACATGAATAAACAACTAGTCTTGTCTATTAAACATAACAAGCAGAAATACTATTAGGAATGAGAAAGATAATACACACGATACAAGGAAATTGTAAATTATGATATAATATTTTATGTAATGAGTTGAATTTGATAATCTAGATGCTATTGGCTAGTTTTCTAAAAACTATGTACTAAATTTATTTAAGAAGATAGAATTAAAAAAAGATGGTATAAATAGTTGTGAAAATGCTGGTATAAGTAGTTGTGAAAAGTACTCTTTAAAAGTATTTTTTGAAGCAAAAAAAGCACAAAAGTAAGAATTAATACCCCCTCTCCCCCAACAAAAACAAGCCCACATGATATCACTAGAACTTCCTTTTAAGAAAAAGTAATTATTATGCAATTTAATTATCCTGGGGTATATACAATGAAAATTAGCTTGTAAATTTGCCATGCACAAGATTTAACTAGAATGACATAAATAGGAGATAACAATTTTAATTATGACTATATTGGCAAATATACAAAATAAAATATTGGCAAAGGAAATAACGCCGCGGAGTGTTAGCGGATCGGCACATCACAGTTAGGTTTCCTCCATCTTCTGAGTGTAAAGAAAGCTCAACATTAAAAAAGCCATTATTAACATTTATAATATTAGTTGCCCACAGACAAACGATATGCTACTCTCTGGAGATGAAGAAAAGGCATTTGCTATAACTCAGTATCCATGTCTCACAGTAAAAGTGAAATTACGCTTTTACCTCTCATGTGTGCAGTAAGTGACTGCTAAGAAATACAAAAAACAGTTATGTCCAGCCAGAAAGAACTATACCCTAAAATATCAATAAAAATACCTTAAACTGGTTTAAATAAATTTCACAAAATATATTGAAAAATTATAAATCTTCTCTAGGCTCAGCTCACCCTGGTCCCTGGTGTAATGGGCGGCACCCACACTGCCCAGGAGGTGGGAACGGAGCTCAGGCCACTCGGAGAAGCTCTTGGCAGGACGAGGTCGATGAGGAAACATGAACTGTGACAGACACTAAATGCCTGTGCTGTTAGAACTGTTCATCAGCAGCCTTCATCTGTCATCACGGTCATAGTCAACACTCAGTTCACGCAACACCGATGTGTGACAGATGCCATAGGAAGACCCACGCTGAGGAAGGCCCTGCTGTCTGCGCAGCTGGGAGAATGCCCATGGCAGCGTCTTGGCTAAGGTGGAGGGAGTGCCATGCGCCAGGAGAGCAGAGGGCGTGCGCCCCAGGAAACCGGCTGAGCGGCGGGAGGCCTGGCTGCGAGGGGGAAAGCTCTGTGAGCAGAGCTGTGGGGACAGGACAGGAGTGACCTCAGGGCTGCTTGGAGCTGGGACCGTTGTCTAGAATGTGTTTGACTCATGGACCAAGGCTGTTTGTGGTCCAGTCACAGCTGCAGGGAATCGAATGCACGGACACATCGTTTTAGAAGGAACCCTGAGTTTGGACCCAGAAGACATGGACTTGAGTTTTTGTTTTGCCCCAAAGCAGCAATCTGGCTTTGGAATAGTCTCTGACCATTGAGTGCACTCAGCTCTTACCCAGAAGAGGATGGTATTAGGATCACACCTCACAGGGGGATGGGCAGGGCCTTTCCCTGTCCCAGCTCTCACCATGAGCATGCGTTTCAGATGACAGTGATTCATGTAGATTTATACCACCTGTCACAAAAGTCTACCTTTTTTCAACAACGACAAAGAAATACATATAATCTTCAAAAACAATTATAAAAATCACTGCGTTGTTTGCTTCAATAAATTTAATATCACCCTTTATGAACAACAAGAAAAAGTATAGACTTTGAATCAATTCATCTTTACATCATTTTATTTCCAGAGGAAAACAGACGTGTAAGAAAATGATAGTCATCGAGGAAACAGATACTAAGCATTCACAGAACTGTGGAAACCCACATTGGATATTTCTTCAAAATGTCCATGACCTCCTGATACACCCTGCTCACTTTGCCTGCTTGCAATGTCGTTTATTAGCCTCCTATGCCATGATTTTGAGTTTTGTCTGACTGGAACTTTTAGACCATGCATATTGCATTGTTGTTAGTTTTGTTAAATAAATATGATGATGGGGGTTATTATCTTCTGTTTCTGAAGAGCATAAGGCACCCCATAAGCACCAATCAATCAATTAATTTGTGTGCCACGCATTTGTTTCTGCTGCTGTCGGCGGTTTGGCATCTCCTGGTTGGCCTCAGTGTCTGGAGGACCGTTGGGATGATTCTGAATCTCTCCGTGGACTTGGATGTCCAGCAGGCAGGAGCCCAGCAGCCTCCTGCATGCACAGGGGACAAACGCCTCCAGAACCTGGGTCCAGGGGCCTCTCTCCACAGAGCTGCCTCCAAGTCTGCCTCCAAGTCTGCCGTCTCTCCCTCCCCCGGCCTCCACGCCACAGACTCCTCCTCGCCAGAAGAGAAGAAAGCAGTGCGTTACACCACTTGTATCTGAGAATCAGGGCGGGGCGGGGCGGGGTGGGGGAGAGAACAGCCCATTGGTTAAACCTGCATTCTCATCACTGGCAGACTTTACTGAACTTGCTCTTGTAGCCCAGCTAAAGGAATAACTAGGGCCAGCGCTTTAAGGAGGGATCTGGGAGAGAAAGCAGGGGAGGGTGAGTGGGAAGAGATCAACCAATGAACTTGTAAGCATTATATGCATAACCCATGGACACAGATAATAGGGTGGTGAAGGCCTGGGATGGGGGACGGGGGTGGGCTAGAAGGGGTCACTGGGGAAAAAGGGGGACTTATGCAATACTTTCAACAATAAAGATAAAATAAATAAAATGTCAAATTATGTCAGAAGAGTGTATTTCTGCTCTTGACAATGAAGCAAAAGTTCATGTCAGCATTTTGTGTGCAAAATCGTAAATAATGTGTTTCCTTGTCTAGAAAACTGTCTGAGTACACAGAAGAGCGTCAGCGCCAACAATCGGAGGACGACGCTCACAACATAGCCATCTACGTTCAACAACTGCTCGGTGGCCATCCATGTGAACACAAAAACTTTGAAGAGAAGGTAGAAGAATTACTGGAAATTCTAAAGAAATTGTAAGTATTTTTAAAGATATTTTAAAATTGAATTTTAGAGAGAGAGGAAGGGAGAGAGAGAAATGTCAATGATAAGAGCAAAACATTGATCTGCTACCTCTTGCACATCTCCTACTGGGGACTGAGCCCACAACCCGGGCATGTGCTCTGACCGGGACTCAAAACTGGCAACCTTTTGGTACACAGGATGACACTCAAACAATTGAACCACACCAGGCCTGGTACACGGGATTCGTGCACTGGTGGGGGGCGTGGCCTGCAGGGATTAGCTCCCACTCAGAGGGCGGGTCCATAGCCAATCCCACTGTGGGAGTGCACTTACCACCAGGGGGCATCTCCTGCATTGAGCATCTGCCCTCTGGTGGTCAGTGTGCGTCATAGCGACTGGTTGTTCAGGGGGTTCTACCATTCGGTCGCTATGCTTTTATTATATAGGATTCTTTCGAATTGTTTTTTTATCTTTTTAAAGTTAGCTATTTGGAGGTCAGTGTACTGTAACTGCACCCAGCCACTGAATGACAACAGCGGAGCAGCTGAAAAGGGAACTCACTTTATAGGATCTTTAATGTTCACACAAAGCTGTAGTTTCTCTCTATAAAATTTCTGATTTAAGCCTCACGTCACTGCTTTGAGGTGGATACGATAGAAAAGCTGGTGAGTAAAAGAGCAATGTATAAGTTAAGTCTACAATTTGTGTTTGTTCTTCTACGAAATGTGTTTTTTAGCTTGTCGCCTTCGTACACTAGTTATTCATTTTCTGTTGCTGTGTAACGAATTATCATCAACTCAGTGGCATTAAACAACATATGTTTATTGTCTCTTTGGGCAAGTTTGGCCGGTCCTCTGCTCATGTCACAGGCTTCAATCAAGGTGCTTGCCTGGTGGTGTTCCTTTCTGGAACATGAGGTCGCCTTCCAAGCTCACCTGTGTTGTTGGCAGAATTCAGTTTCATGTGGTTGTAGGACTGCGGTCTCCGCTCCCTTCTTGGCTCTCAGTGGAGGGCTCCTAGAGGTGCCACCGATCTGCTGTGTGGCCCTCGCTCAGACCTTCCACAGCAGGAAGCTTCCATCTTCAAAGCCAGCCAGGAAGAGTCTCATTCTGCTAAACTGAAATCTTATGTGATCTAACCAAGGGCCTGTAGAGACCTGACCTTGGCCAGATTTTATTGGTTTTTCTCCCAGCCCCAAACTGTGGGAGAGGAGATTGGGGGCCTCTCAGTGTGTGCTGGCTGTGTTTGGTAATATTATACATCTCTCTGTGACCCTGTGGACCCCATCGAGTGGGCTGAGTGCTTTCTGTTCGCACGTAGTTCAGCTGAGACCAGGGCATTGGTGGAAAGTTGTCAGGTCTGTAGCCCTGTGTTTACCTGGGACTTGCTGAACCTGACTGGCTTGATGGGTGACTTCATGATGTGACAACACTTTTTAAAAGCAATTACCTTACACTCTCTAAAAATCTCCACTTTGTCATTCTGCCTGTGATTTTAACAAAAAGAAATCAATTTTGGGTAACAGTAACCTCTTTTTGAAGACATGTAACTCTGCCTGACAAGATGAAGAAACTATTGCTCATTGATTACTCAGTGTGATTTGCCTTCGTTATGTTGATTAATTCTTACCTTCTACCTCAGTTGAGCAGCTCTGAGTCAACAGTGCTGGAGGGGAGGAAGGATAACTGAGTTTGAAACAATAAAATCACAGGAAAGGGCGCATCTGGGAGATGTCACCTGAGAGGAAGGGCTGGAGGAACCAAAGGGCAAGGCGTAACTGGGACGTGTGTGCAGAGCAGACAGTATGGGGGAAGAGATGAGGGAGACAAAAAGAGAGAGAGAGAGAGAGAGAGAGAGAGAGAGAGAGAGAGAGAGTTGGGAGATTCCTGTTAAGTCATGTAT
>NW_005875483.1:0-12030 GCF_000147115.1 Myotis lucifugus | reverse complement strand
AAAAATTACCAGCAGAGGTTGGGCAGGTGCAAACTAGTTTGTAGTGGGGACCTGGTACCCTGGGGATGATCTGATGACGGCTTTGCATTAGAGAGTGTCTGCAGGAGGCCAGGGAGTGGGCAGGCTTCCTGAGCCTGCTCCAAGCAGAGTCATCCCCAGCACTGGGATAGCTGGGCCATGAGTTTGCAGGGGTGGGGGACAGCTGTGGGAACAGAATAACACAGACTAGAAGAACAGAGGCCGAGCCGAGGCTGCTGGGAGCAGAGCAGGTCTGTGGCCAGGGACCCAGTGGTTTCCAAGCGATCACTTCTCACGGGTGCTCACTATGCGGTGAACTCAGGGAAAAGCCCTCATATTAGGAGGGGCCTGGGCACCTTCTTGACTGAAGGAGCCTGAGCAGCTGTCTGGATGCCTAGGACTCATTTTCAAGCAGGGACAGCAGGGGTCTGAGCTGTCAAGGCCACATGGGTGAAGAGAGGCAGGAACAGGACAGGAGCCAGCGGCCCAGTGAGTGGAGCTGTATAGCGAGCACTGCGTGCATGGCTCCTAGACAGACAACAGGAAAGCATGCCATGTCTTCTGCTTCAGGAAAGCCAGGCTTCCTCTCCCAGGAGCGGGGGTGCCCTCTGGCAGCCCAAGGTTTAAGAGGCTCCTTTCTGTGTTTTTAAAAATGTGAACTGACTTCCCACATTTAGAAATTAAAAGATTTTGCTTCAGAGCCAGGGCTTCTGGAACCTTTGGGAAAAGCAGTCAGAAGCTCCACCACATGGAGAGTGGTGCTCCTTTGCAGGCCCCGTGTAGGGTCCCAGGTTGCACCAAGCGCTCAGCCTCGCTGCAGCCCCCACTCCTCCCTCAGTTCCTCCCAGGCCGCTTTGCTCCTTATCTTCTCTGTCTGGCTCCCAAAAGGCTTTGAGTTTGCTTCACTAGAAGTGTTAGCAGAAGCCCAACATTGGAGTGGGTCCAGGTTGGAGGTCTGACTTTGCTAAACTGACCTTTTTAACCTGATGCCTGTCTAACTCAGCGAGGGCAGACTAAAGTCCTCCCACCACTAAAGCTATCGTTGGTCTGCACCTGCAGGAGCTAGCCTAGCCCTGATTCTGACCCGAGGGCCCAGCATCCTGAGCTGACCTGGCCCGAACCCTCGGGGTTTCCCAGCTTGAGTTTCAGGTGGTTCGGGGTCTCTCTCTTGATGTGACGCACAGCCTGACCCTAGGTATTCAGCCGTCTCCTTGATGAGTTAGGCTCCTGGACCCATGTCACATGTTTCCATCCCATATTCCCAACTCAGGGGTCATGGTGGTCATGAGCACCGTGATGTCTGAGTCCCAGAAACACACAGGCTCCTTCTGGGCCAGGTCCTAGGTGGGGTGTTGAGTCAATTTATGTGTTTTATTTTAAAAACCAGATTGTTCTTCTCTCTCCTCTATTTAGAGACAAATTAAATGCCTTACAGAGACAAAATGAAAAACTGGAAGAAAAAAGCATGGCTCAGCACAAGTTCCATGATCCAGCGCCAAAGAAGTGAGTTGACTTAAGCGTCAGTAGCTTACACACAGGACAGAAAGCTTGCTTTTTCATGAGCAGGGGAAGCAGTAGCATCTAGAGCAGTTGCCAGTTTGTTGGGCCTGTACCTTCTGCTCTATGGCAGGTCCCTGTGTGCAGGTCCCTCCCAGCAGGGAAAGAATTTAGAGTTTCTTTCGGTCCCACCCTCCATACTCAGGGTTATCCTATGAGGGATGGTGAATGCCAGCGGGCCAGGAGCCTGTTTAAGGGGCAGAGTCTGTGCTTTTAGAGCCACTAAAGCAGGCATATCAGCCTTTGTCTTAAGTTTGCGGGACTTAGAAAACCAGGTTTCTGTTTTGGGATGGAAGCTTGGGTCAGATGCTGGACGAGCACCCCTGTCTTCAAGCACAGGAAACTTTTGTTCTGACCACCATTCCTCTGGGTTCACTGGACCTGACCCGAGGGCAAGTTCACAAACACATTCCCTTCCCCAGAGAGCAGCAGCCCAGGTGGTGGGCCGATTTGACCCCTGAGACTGCCGGCCTCCATCCAGCAGGGCACCCCCTGGGCCCGAGCCTGAGCCCAGAAGCTGGGCCTTCCCATTGTCCTGTCCCAGCCCAGCCTTGAGGTTAAAACACCATGAATCCGGCAGGGCCTCTCTGTAGAAATCACAGAACCACAGAATTTCGGAACCTCTGCCTGACCCTTCTGTTGACAGGGAAATTGAGGCACTGATGAGGAAATTGAGTGGCTTCTGTAAGCACAGTGCTGTTTCGTGGCAGAGCCAGGACCAGAACCTAGCTATGGTCCCTGTTACATTAGAATGCTTCATTTCCTGTTAGCTGGAATGAAATTACCTTTACATTCACAGTTTTAATTTATTTACTTATTTTTCTAATCCTCATCTGAGGATATTTTTCCCATTGATTTTTAGAGAGAGTAGAAGGGAGGGAGTGAGGTGACAGCGGTGGGAGGGAGAGAGAGAGTGAAAGAGAGAGGGGAGAGAGAGAGAGAGAGAGAGAGAGAGAGAGAGAGAGAGAGAGATGAGAGAGACCCATCAATTGGTTTCCATCTGCACACACCTCGACCGGGGCCGGGGATGGAACCTGCAAACCAGGTATGTGCCCTTGACGGGGGATGGAACCCACCACCCTTCAGTGCTCAGGCTGATGCTCCAACCACTGGGTAACTCATCCAGGGCTCACTGTTTTTACTTGAAGGGGTCCACTCTCCTGCCCTCTTCCCCTCACCCAGATTCCTCAGTGCCGGGAGTGGGCAGAATATGCCAGCCTATTTCACGTATTATTAACTCTAGCAGAAGGTGAGGATGTCCCTGACTCTTTCTAAAAATGGCATTTTGGTGGAATTTTGCCAACCAGCATGATTAGGTTAGTATAGCACAACTTCCTGCACTTGGCACAGTGATTAAGAGCTGAAAGCTGGGTTTGAAATTCTGTTCTCCCGAGTGGCCAGTGTGGGTTCCTGTACGATGAAGGCTTCTACCACCCTGGGTCTGTGCGAATTAACTGCACATTGTGTGCCATCTCCTGAGCCCCAGGTGGGGTGAGCGTGGTGACGGTGAAGAGCACCTGCTTTCTGAACCAGATTAACCACCACCTTTACAGGCTGGTGATGGAAATTCCAGCTCGCGTAAGGCACCCAGACACCTGCTGGAGGGGCAGTGAGGGTTGGCTGTGTCCTAAAAACCTACCTCTTACAGGAAAAAGCACTGGATTGGAGCCAAATTCTTACTCAAACTCATCAAACTAAAGAAAGGGGGTTCCAGAGAACGACCAAAGTCAACCTCAGAGAGGCCTTCCTGGCCGCTGGGGTCCTCAGACCAGGCCTTGCCCAGTACTTCTCAGCCTCTTCAATCTCAGCTGGAGCCCCTCCAGGCCATCCCATGCTGCTCAAAGTGAACAGAAGAGCAAGAGACCTGCAGGGAGCCCAGGGGAAAAGGTAGGAGGGGCTGACCTGTCTGCAGGCCGGAAGTGAAGGGGAGGAACTCAGGTCTCCCTCAGGGACAGGGGAGAACCAAGGAGACTGCCTCTGTGTGCACATGTGTGTGTGTGTGTGTGTGTGTGTGTGTGTGTGTGTGTGTAGGATGCTGAAGGGAGTGTGCTCCACACATGCACGTCTGTCTCCTTAGGAATGTGAACACCCAAGTAGGAAATATAACCCCCAGTCAGTGTTGCTGTACTTTTGTCCCAGAACAATTCAGTTCCTTTAGTATGAGGAGCCTAACGCCTCATGGCCACTGTGGTAGGGACTCGAATATCCAGAGCTGGTGTCCACACAGTTACTGCAGAGACAAGCTCCACAGCAGAGGATTTTGGGGTTCCCTGTTTCCTCCAGGCCTACAATAGGCCACTTCTGTAGGGAGATCCGCAGTGCATTTCACACGTGAGAACACCTGCAAGGTCTTCAGCAAGGCCTCCTGTGGCTCTGATCTTCCTGTCACTTTGAAAAGGGGGTTTGGTTTTCTTCTCTGACCTGATCTGGCCTTGAGTCCTGCCACCATGGGGTGCACTGCACCTCATCATTCAGGGTTGTCACGTGGAATTGCCAGAGGTTCTGAAGTGGATTCCTAGTTGCATGTGCTGTATGTATTTCATGGAATCTCAGAGGCTGTTAGGACAAGGGTGCTCACATAAGAAGAAGATAAATGTGTTGTGGCAGTGACGATTTTGTCACAATTGCCACCAGGACAACAGTGACTGTGAGTCAGAATCGAAGCTGCATCCTGATTTCAGAGATGTTAAGGTTTGGGAGAGGGGGTGTTGGGGTCCAGCCCCAGCAGGTCTAGGTGTTCCCAAAGATGTGGATGGAGTCGGTGAAGAAGGAATGACACGGAGACAGTGTTCAGTTGATCAGCAGCCTAGCCAGGTTTTCTAGTCATGTTTTCTAGCCAGGTTCTGTCCAGGTTCTCTAGTCAGTTCTCCAGCAAGGTTCTGTCTTTATTCTCCTGTTACATCTGTATTTATACCAATTGATTTTAATCCTATCCATTCTATTCCAAAGGTTACGATGTTTGTTATCTCCATTCCAAGGTCACTACTCTATTGTTCTGTTAAGCTACAAGGAAGTAACTGAAGGAGATTATCCTCAGTAAAAGATTATGTAGCTTAAGAGTGATTGTTCATAGTTAAAGTGGTTAATTACCTGCCAGGCACTTAGGTTAAGGGTTTTACTGATTTATTCCCTTTCTTAGTCCTGTTAATCCCTAACTCCCGGGAAAAATCCCCACCTGGAGAAACAACCTTTCTCAGAGAGGTGACCTTGGTTAAAACATATAGCGTTAAGTAGGGGAGCAAACATATTAAGAACAGTATGCCATATAAACCAGGTCCTTGAAACATATGCTGTGCAGATGGTTCTTCCCTGTAGCGACTATGTCAAGCGGCAATGATGGACCGGCTTCCGGCAAGGGAGAAAGTGCATCCTACTTGCCTTAAACATGGCTGAGTTTTCAATTTACTTTTAAATATCATTTCATACATGACTTACCTATAAACCTGCCAAACATGCACCCTGAGAATTTAAATTTTATGAAGGACACCAGGACTTCCTGAAGACCAGCCCAGGCCTGAGACTCGTGCCCTCTCAGGGGCGGCTGTTACAGCACCAGAGCCTATGACAAGCTGCCTCCTGAGTGTGACCTGTGCACATGCCTTTCTGGGTGACATTCACCACTTCAGGACCTCGAAATGCAAAAACACGAAGTGTGCACACACATCCATACCAGTGTTTAGGGACTTATGCTCGCATTCCCAGTCTTTACAGGAGGTGAATTAGGTCAAATGCTCACATGCAGGGAAATGATAATGAAGCTTATTAACATTTATCTTGAGGTGTCTGTTGCCAAGGGTTCTCATGGGGGCTACATAAATTTTTTTACATTCACCACCTTCCTTTGTGTTATTGTCTAAGTTGAGTTAAATAACGATAATCAGCCTAATAGAGCTAGAAAAACTTTCAGAGAAAAGATGCTTGACTGCCCTGGCCGGTTTATCTTAGTGGTTAGAGTGTCAGCCCTCAGACTAGAGAGTCCAGGGGTCGATTCTGGTCAAGGACACATGCCTGGGTTGCAGGCTCAAAACCGGCCCAGCTGAGGTGTGTGGGTGGCACCCAATTGATGTGTCTCTCTCACAGAAATGTTTCTCTCTCTGATTCTGCCCCTCCATCCCACTCTCCCTGAAAAAAAATATCCTCAGGTGAGGATTAATAAAACAAACAAACAACTGTTTGGATTCTTGAGTGAGGAGGTCAGTGGTAGATATTAGTAACGGCAGCCATGTAATGGGGGCTCTTTCTGGGCTCAGCAATCTTTAGCTAGTTTCATACTTTATGTCTCTCCTTTAGTCCCAACTGCCATGTGGAGCAGGCACGATTCCTATCCCCTTTTCAGCGCTGGGAGAGTGAGGCTTGACAAGGTTAAGCACTTTCCCAGAGAATAAGGGGTGGTGCTGGGAACTGAACCCGGGTCTGACAGATTTCGGAGCCTGAACTCTTATCCACTGTGAGCACTGCCTGCAGTTAAAGCTGCTTTGGTCCCTGACGGTGTTGACCAAGCCTGGGGCACCAGCATTGCCTAGTGGGTCCCCTCTCCTGTGGTGTGAGCTGTGGCCAGCAGGTGGTGGTGTGGAGAGAGAAATAACTGGTGCTTCTATGAACTTGAATCCTAAGTCAGAAATCGGATAAGTCAGTTATGCTCATGTACATGACATGTTCAGGAAGTTAGGCCAATTGTCTGCTCTGATAAGACTCCATAATTTAAAGGTCATGAAGTGTAGGTTTGCAGTAGAGGATGCGTAGGGATCTAAATGGGAATAATTCTTGATGTTGACAGTGTTTTGGTCTGAAAAAGAGGAATTTCAAACTCATCCTTCCATAAGAGGCTGTTTGAGATGCACAAGGACTATTAGTGAGCAGTTCAGGTGGACTATCCCGTTGCAGCAGCTAGAAGCACACTAGGCAGTGTCCCAAGGTCTTTGAACAGGAGCAGGAGTTAGTTGTGTGTGAGCCAAGTTGTCAGGGAGCTGGTCATTAGGGCGGAGGAGTAAGAAAAACCGGGTCCTAAACTAGTAAACATTCTTATTTAATAGTTTAACACATTGACATTGAAAAATAGTCTAAGGCAGCGGCTCCTAGAGCAATGCAGAATCCTCCTCACCTGCTAAGTAAAGCCTGGGCACAGGACGCCACTAAATTAATTAAGTGGGGTCAGAGCTTAATGGCTCACTGAGTCCTGATCCTGGTTGTGCTGTGGGTATTGTTTCCAACTCTCCTGGGCAGGACAGGACTCTGATTTCCCAAGACCATTTAGCTAACGCAGTCATTTGTTATTCATTTCATTTATTTGCTGTTTTGTTTTGTTTTTCCTTCCTCTCTTGGGTTATCTGGGGGATCACAACTTAGCAACTTGGCGCAAAAAGAGTCACTTTTAGAGAAGCAGAAGCGAGGAAAAGGCCAAGTCTCCATCATCGCGCCCGGTTTCTGTAAACGCCTGAAGTTCTCCTCTTCCTCTGACATCGCACCTGCTTCTAACTAGCTCCTCCCTTTCTCAGACACTGGGGATTTCTAATCCATCAGTGTCTTCACAATGTACCTGCCTTCATGTCTGAAATTCAAACAAACAAGCAGAAAAACAAAAACAGTAGCAAAAGGCCAGATGACCCATAGTGGACCCCTCCTCCTGACCCAAATTCCAAGCCAAGCTTAAAGCAGCCAACCTGGATTCTGACTTCAAAGGAGACCAGTTGTCTCGGCCTCTGGACCAGACTCCAGCGCAGTGTTAGGGGAGCCTCAGGGCATCCATGCCTGGTCCCTGAGCCAGGGTGTCAGTGCTAGTGAGTCCTGAGCCCAGTGCTGTCCCCTCTCTAGCACCTGCAGGCTTGTAGACCTTGCCCCTGTGCAACACAGAACTCATCAGCGGTCGCTATGCTTCCGAAACTGTGTGGCCCCTGTCAAGTGAGATTTTTTTAAGACTCATTTTTGGGCAGCTAACTTTAAATCTGGTGCCCTTATCTCCACCTTCTGTGTCAAAGCACAGAGTCTTGGCTTTTGTGGAGCAGTCCCTTTTTAGATGTCTTCTGTGTTTTGAAGAATTGACTGCTCCACTCAGCATCTCAAATAATTGGATCGATGTTGCCCAGCCAGGGTTCAGCCCAAAGTGACGTTTTGGGACCGTGCTGAGTTCCTCTGACGTCTTGGATGCTGCTGTGAGGGCAGCAGTGGACAGACAGGTCATCAGCTCACTGTCACTGTCAGCTGGGAGCACTGTTCCACAGAAGCCTTTAGCTACTGCATTGTTTTCTGTCTTCAGCCATCCTCCTACCATCTCCATGATTTTGCAAAGTCTATTTCACCTGAGTGATACTGACATACTTTCCCTTGAATCGACTTGCCGTTTCCAATTTATTTTAAAAGGGAAGATTGTTATCAGTACTGTGAGTGGAAAACCACTATCATAAATGCAAGGTCACCGTGAAAGTAAACGAATGACGCTCGCACTGCTCCTGTCAGTTGATGTGGCACTGACCTCATTGCATGCATTGCTCTGATTCCTGGGCTGCCCCATGCTGGTCCCCCGCCTGCCTGCCTGCCCTGCATGCTGTTGGAAACACTGTCTCTCTGCCCTGGCTGCTGTCTGGCACCTCCGCCTCCCTGCTGCTGCTCACACTGACCTCACGCAATGGACGCCTGTCAGATTCATCCCACCAGACTTGAATCTTGCTGCTCATCAAGGTTATCTTTCAGAATCCAAATTTCCTCTTGATTTCACATTGCAAGGCTTGGGTGCTTAAAAATACCCCATGAGTCCAGACACTGGGTGGCTGAGGGCCATGGGGGACTTGTCCTGGGAGAGTGTGGAGGGACCGGAATCCCCACAGTGGGTATGGCTTTGGGTCCATAGCTCTCAGGCTGCCTGGAGCAGGACACTGGGCAAAACAACCTTGTCCTGATGCTCTGAGGAACTCCAGCCACTTTCATTTTTCACTTGTATTTGGAGAGCCCATCCCCTTTCCTACTAGGAGGTAGTCGATATTTTAGGTGTGTTTTTTCTCCAATGTTGTTGTTGTTTTTATTAGGATTTTATTTAACTTAGACAAGGGTATATGTTCATAGAAGAAAATTCAGAAATTGCAAAACATACAAGGTAAAAATCATTCTTGCAATCAAAGTCATCATGAGAGATGAAGACTTCCTAAACAGATGACTTTTAGGGTGGCAATGAACTTCTTTCTCAAATCATAAGGGAAGCCCGTTGGCAGGGTGCACATCCTGGACCTTGAGGGCCTGGCCCACAGGTCGGGAGTGGTCCTGAGCAGCCACAGGCCAGGTCTTCTTACTATTGAATCAGGGACTGAGGGACACGGCAGGGGGACAGTAGTTAACGTGTTGGACTTTACCAACATTTTGTTGAGCCTCCTGAGCTTACCTTTATTTTCTCCTGGCTTCTGGGGGCTCGCACTGTGAGCCATGGTTAGAGCCAGGGCCGGCCTCCAGGGGCCTCCAGCTCAGGCTGCCACCAGAGCCCCACCTGAGACGACAGTCCGTGAGGCACACAGCCCCGCTTTTGTCCCTGGGCTCCCTGGCCCTGCTGCCTCTGCTTCTAGGCCTCAGTGTGATCGCCCCACCTTGGCATGGGATTTTGCAGCCCCATTACTCACTGTCCTTCTCTGCCCCAGGCCCTGGGGTCCCAATACCAAAGGGAGTGACCCCACCCAGAGGCAGCCTTGACTGCACTGATGCCTCCGCTGACCCAGCCACCAAGCCCAGGCCATCAGAGCTGGGCTCCAGGGCCTGTTCATCCTCAGCCATCACTACAGCTCCTTCCAGCTCCACCTCCACCTCCTGGCTCCCAGGCCACACCCACGGTGAGTCACGGGTCCCTCCAGAACCAAGAGGGATGAGCATTTCGGCCCGAGGTCCTTCCCAAAGACCCAGCTCACAGGGGCAGGAGGCGCCTCTCAGACTGAGTGGTGGTCAGCATATGGGTGATACTGTGGACAGGTTGGTGTCCCACAGACACAGGTTCAGAGCTCAGCTCCGCCTACAGTTGTGCGACTTTGGGAGGGTAACTCCGCCATCTGGACAGCTGGGCCTGAGCCCTGGGACCCACACCACTGCTCAGGAATTGGTGTCACCAAGCGGCTCCTGAACAGAGGTGAACCAGAGTTTGGGCTAAAATCAGGCAACATTGGAGGTTTATTCTCCAGGGAGGAGACTTGACAGGGTCCCTGCACTGGAGGCTGGTCCATGGCGAGGAGGGCAGGTGCCCTAGACTGAAAAACAAGGGGATTAGGGGAGGATTGACAGGTTGGATGTCTCCAGATGCCAGTAGCCCTGCGTGCTCGCAGCTTAGATGGGACATTACTGTCCTCTTCAAGGCATCTGATTAACGGGAGACACTCCCAGCAGGGCAGTCGGGTCACATCTTGCCAGGGGGAGCCTATGAGAGGTCAGGGTCCCCGGACACATGAGGAGCGTCTGCAACACCAGAGACAAACCAATGTAAGAGCAACAGGGTCAGCAGGCATTGGGCACAGAGGCAAAAGCTTTAAAATGCTGGTCATGACAGCAGAATAAGCCACTTTGCACGGTGCAACCAGAGCAGGATGCTGTGAAAAGGAGCATCTGGGGATGAGCACTGGGAAATTTAAAATGTGCAACAGAGGGGAGAAATACAGCTTAAAACCTAAAAAGACATTCTGCTTATGACCTAGAGATGACAGCATCTGAGGACAGCAGAAGAGCTGGAAATGATGGCCCCGGAGGTGTTAGAAACTGACGAGAAAAGAAGCGGTTATGATTTTTCATCATCTTACCTCCCACTGGACCCTGGAAGCTATGACAAGCATAACCGTGGTTTGACAAGCCCAGCAAAGACAGACAGGCCCCCTGCCCTCTAGGCTGCCTGGCTCAGCTTCAGGACCTGGCCCCTGGTTTACAAATCAGAAGCACCCCTGGGAGAAGGTGAAGTGAGTGAGCACAGGGCAGGAGGCAGTCCCTCTGTGATCCTGGCCAGACACTGAAATGGCAGTCACTGACTGTTGGGTGTCAGGGGCGCTGTGCCCTGTGCGGCTGGGGTGGGCTCGTTCCGTGTCCCTTGTGGGCACTCAGCACGGCCTGGTCTCCCCATCTCTGCAGAGCAGAAGCGTGGCCTGGGCTCCGGCAGGAGCCGGGAGCACCACCTCCCCTGGGCCTGCTCCCGGCCTGTGTGGCTCCAGGCCCCACCCCCAGGCTAACCATTGTGCTTCCTCAGCCTGGATCCCCCCTGAGCCAGAGCCCAGGCCTGTTCAGACGCCTGTGGAGCCTTCCTGAGGGCCCCTCACACTGCACACCCAGCACTGCCCACGGCGATTCCCTGGCAGCCCAGTGCTCACGCTCAGGGGGACCTAGAACTGTCTGCACAATGGAGACCCTGGTGTCCGTTCGGGGGGACCCAGGGCTGCTGTCAGAGAGCAGCTGGCAGGCCTGAGGCACAGGGCATCCTAGTCCTTCTCAGGGAAGAGCAGTGACTGGTGGCCCATAGATTCCCGACGTTGCTGGTGAGGAGCTGCTGGTGCAGGCTCAGTCTCTAGGGAACCCGCCTCCTCCCTCAGGTGGTGGTTCTTTCCTTTTTCTTCCTCCAATCCCTGAAGGCCCCAGGCCCCTGGGAGAGGATTGCTCTCAGGGCCCTGCTTATGGTGCAGCTGGCCCTGGAGGTGGGAGGGGCTCCCGGGATTCTAAGTATCAGCTGCCTTTGCTGCATGGCCCTTAGGCCAGGACACTGCTGTTCTTTGGAGTCCCAGTCATTTCGAAGGCGGAAGAGTGATTGACAGTTAAGTCAGAGAGAGTCCCGAGTGTGAGGCTGTCCCAGCAGGAGAAATGGGGAGAGATAGGACATACAGGGCACATACTCCCCAAGGGCATAGCCCACCCGACCCTCCCTCCTCCAGGAGCTGGACATGACCACTACTCAGGGCTGGGCCAGAGTCAGAGGTGGCCGTCTGGCAAAGAGCTCAGGTTCCCCGTGGATGTTCCAGGTTCGCTGACTCACCAGCCTTATGTTCTCCTCGGGCTAGAATTCAGATGACAGCCCCCGTGAGCGGTCCCTGGAGCTCCAGTTCCCAACCACAGGCAGCACGGGGAGTGGGTGGTGCGTGGTGCCCTTCAGCCTGGATCTCAGACCTGTTTCCATCAACAGTGCTTTTCCTTCAAGCTCAGGCCTGTGTGCAAGTCCCACACACAAAGGCGGTGAAAGTGGAGGTGTTATGCTGAAGCGGGAATGGGGACCCGCAGTTCCTCAACACCCCTTCCCTGCCTCCCCAAGGGGCCTAAGCATGCAGCTCCTGCTTGCACCCCTCCCGTGATGGGGAGTCACTATTCTGGAGGCTCTGAGTGCCCTTGCCTGAAGGAAGGCCTAGTGGTCCAGGCAGAGAGCACTGATTGCAGGAAGGTCTCACCTTCCTCACCTGGATTGGAGTTGCCCAGAGCAGCTCCCAGGGGTAAATTTCATCTTAGAAATTGGTGGAAACACTT
>NW_005875482.1:0-12031 GCF_000147115.1 Myotis lucifugus | reverse complement strand
AAACATGGGTTTGTTATTCCACTGACCTGTGCGTTCATTGGTTGCTGCTTGTATGTGCTCTGACCAGGAATCACACCTAAAACTTCGGTGTAGATGAGGGGGGACGGGAGCGGCTGGAAGAGGTGAGTGGGGGGGAGGAAGGAAGACGCCGCTGATACCTTCAACAATAAAGATTTTATTTTTATTTTTTTTAAATATATTTTATTGATTTTTTACAGAGAGGAAGGGAGAGAGATAGAGAGTTAGAAACATCGATGAGAGAGAAACATCGACCAGCTGCCTCCTGCACATCTCCCACTGGGGATGTGCCCGCAACCCAGGTACATGCCCTTGACCGGAATCGAACCTGGGACCTTTAAGTCCGCAGGCCGACGCTCTATCCACTGAGCCAAACCGGTTTCGGCCAATAAAGATTTTAGAAAGAACCTTGGCCCATGGGGACGATGCTGTAACCAACTGAGCTGTCCAGCCAGGACTCGCTCTTTCTCTCTTCCATTCCTTCTTTTTCTTTTTTAAAAAAATATATCTTATTGACTTTTTACAGAGAGGAAGGGAGAGGGATAGAGAGCTAGAAACATCGATGAGAGAGAAACATCGATCAGCTGCCTCCTGCACACCCCCCACTGGGGATGTGCCCGCAACCCAGGTACATGCCCTTGACCAGAATCGAACCCGGGACCCTTGAGTCCGCAGGCCAACGCTCTATCCACTGAGCCACACCAGTTAGGGCTAAACACATCCCTCCTCGGACTGAGTTTATGGAATGATCCTAAGCCCGATGGACAGAGTGAAGAGTTCAGCATTAATAACTCACATCCATGCAGGTAGAGATTTTTATTATGTGCTTTCTTTTTTTTTTTAATATATTTTTATTGATTTCAGAGAGGAAGGGAGAGGGAGAGAGAAACATCAATGATGAGAGAGAATCACTGATCGGCTGCCTCCTGCACGCCCCCCACTGGGGACCGAGCCTGAAACCCGGGCCTGAGCCCTGACCGGGAATCGAACCGTGACCTCCTGGTGCAGAGGTCGATGCTCACCCACTGAGCCATGCTGGCCGGACCCAAAACTAATTGTTTGATGTAAGTATGTCTCATGCCAGGTTTGCGACATACGTAGACTAAAAACGGGCGTGTTGTTTGTCTGGAATGCAAATGTGACGGGGATCCCGCATGGTATCCGGCAGCCCTACCCGGAGCCCGTACATCTCTCTGCGTGTTTGACGTGTCCACCTGGGACAGCTGCCAGCAGCTCCAGGTAGCCATGCTGAGGTCCAGAGGCCTGGGTGGTGCCATCCTGTTCCCCCCCCATCGTCCACCGCCGTTCCCCTGCACGTGGCTGTGGGGCACCCCGATTCTTTTCATGATAAATCTGAACAGAGAATAAACTGCTGTTGCCGGATGGGTGGGGGCTTGGGGGGGCCGAGTGAAAGAGGGGAAGGGATTAAGAAGTACAAATCGGTGGTTACAAAACAGCCAGGGGATGGAAAGTACAGGACAGGGAATGCAGTCAGTGATCCTGTGATATTTGTACGGGCCCAGGTGGGGTGTGAAGATTGGGGGAACCGCTTTGACAGTTACATAAATGCCTCCTCACTGTTCTGACACCTGAAACTAATATAATATTGAATGTCGCTGTCATTGAAAAGTTTTTAAATAATTAAAAAGTTGCCAAAACCGGTTTGGCTCAGCGGATAGAGCGTCAGCCTGTGGACTGAAAGTTCCCGGGTTCGATTCCAGTCAAGGGCATGTACCTGGGTTGCGGGCACATCCCCAGTAGGAGATGTGCAGAAGGCAGATGATCGAGGTTTCTCTCTCATCGATGTTTCTAGCTCTCTATCCCTCTCCCTTCCTCTCTGTAAAAAATCAATAAAATATATTTTTTAAAAAAAACTTGCCCATGATTATAAAAATGGCAGAATTTATAAAAAAATAAAAATAAAAATAAATAATTAAAAAGTTATAGCCCGGTCGGTGTGGCTTAGTGGTCGAGCGTCGACCTATGAGCCAGGAGGTCATGTTCGATTCCTGGTCAGGGCACATGCCTGGGTTTCAGGCTCCATTCCCAGTACGGGGCGTGCAGGAGGCAGCCGACCCATGAATCTCTCTCATCATTGATGTTTCTCTCTCTCCCTCTCCCTCTCCCTTCCTCTCTGAGATCAATAAAAATATATATTTTTTAAAAGTATAAATCCACCCTAACCAGTTTGGCTCAGTGGATAGAGCATCGGCCTGCGGACTGAAAGGTCCCGGGTTCGATTCCGGTCAAGGGCATGTACCTGGGTTGCGGGCACATCCCCAGTAGGAGGTGTGCAGGAGGCAGCTGATCAATGTTTCTCTCTCATTGATATTTCTAACTCTCTATCCCTCTCTCTTCCTCTCTGTAAAAAAATCAATAAAAGATATATATTTTTTAAAAGTATAAATCCGAGACGTGTCTATGATTGCTCAAAGTTCACAAGGCAGGCTGGTGGGCGACCGGGAGGTGCAGGCCAGCGAGGGTCCGTGTGATGGGCCAGGGCCTCAATGGGCTCGCTCAGTGTCCTACGGCTGGTTAAATATTTTGAGGGTCGGGCACACGGAGGAGGGTCCTGGGATGGCAAAGTGGGAAGAGGTGAGACGGCTGAGTGGGCTGGAGCGAGGAGGTTAATGCCACACGAAAGGGTGGCCTTTCTCAGCTGGACGCCCTGGACATCTGGGGCTGGTCATCCCTCGTCGTGGGAGGATGTCCTGCGTCCTGGCCTCTGCCCTCGCACGGACCCTCCCAGGTTACCTGTGACACCCAGAAAGGTCTCCAGCCCTGGCCGGTGGCTCAGTGGTTAGAGTGCCGGCCAGGCATTGAAGGGTCTCGGGTTCCATTCCTGGTCAAGGGCACGTACCTGGCTTATAGGTTTGATCCCCTCTTCCAGTCCTCCCCCCATTCTGGGCCCATGCAGGAGGCACCCAATCAATCAATATGCCTCTCTCACCTCTCTCTCTCTCTCTCTCTCTCTCTCTCCCCCCCCCCCCTTCCTCCCTCCCTTCCACTCTGAAAAGTCATGGGGGGGGGAATATCCTCCTGTGATAATTAGCAACACAAAGTCTCAATACATCCCCAAAATGCCCACCAGGGGGCAGCATCGAAGCTGGCATAGAACCAAGGGTCTAAATCAGGGGGATCTCAAATTTTAGCTAAATCAGGGGTTGGGTGTGGGGGTGGGAGGTTGGGGTGTTAACAGAACGGCCCCTGCTCTCAATAACACAATTGATTTCCTTATTCCTTTTTTTCTGTCCTTGCTCTTTATTTTTTATTATTTGATTTTGAGGAAAAGAAAAAACATCCTCCCTTGCACCGAGGCCACAGGCTCGATCCCCGTTTGGGGCCCACGCCTGAATTTTGGGCTCAGTCCCCAGGGCGGGGTGTGCGGGAGGCAGCCGATTGGTGATTGTCTCTCTCATTGATGTTTCTATCTCTCTCTCTCCCGTCCTCTCTAAAAATCAATAGAAAAACATATTTTTTAAAAAAACATGGGTTTGTTGTTCCACTGACCTGTGCGTTCATTGGTTGCTGCTTGTATGTGCTCTGACCAGGAATCACACCTAAAAACTTTGGTGTAGAGAAGGGGGGACGGGAGTGGCTGGAAGAGGTGAGTGGGGGGGGGAGGAAGGAAGATGCAGGTGATACCTTCAACAATAAAGATTTTAGAAAGAACCTTGGCCCATGGGGACGATGCTGTAACCAACTGAGCCATCCAGCTGGGATTCGCCCTTTCTCTCTTCCATTCCTTCTTTTTATTTTATTTTTATTTTTTAAAAAATATATCTTATTGATTTTTTTACAGAGAGGAAGGGAGAGGGATAGAGAGCTAGAGAGAGAGCTAGAAACATCGATGAGAGAGAAACATTGATCAGCTGCCTCTTGCTGCAACCAAGGTACATGCCCTTGACCAGAATCGAACCCGGGACCCTTGAGTCCGCAGGCCGACGCTCTATCCACTGAGCCACACCGGTTAGGGCTAAACATATCCCTCCTCAGACTGACTTTATGGAACGATCCTAAGCCCGATGGACAGAGTGAAGAATTCAGCATTAATAACTCACATCCATGCAGGTAGAGATTTTTATTATGTGCTTTCTATTTTATAAAATATATTTTTATTGACTTCAGAGAGGAAGGGAGAGGGAGAGAGAGAGAGAAACATCAATGATGAGAGAGAATCACTGATCGGCTGCCTCCTGCACGCCCCACACTGGGGACCGAGCCTGCAACCCGGGCATGTGCCCCGACCGGGAATCGAACCGTGACTTCCTGGTGCAGAGGTCGATGCTCACCCACTGAGCCACGCCAGCCGGACCCAAAACTAATTGTTTGATGTAAGTATGTCTCATGGAAGGTTTGCGACAGACGTAGACTAAAAACGGGCGTGTTGTTTGTCTGGAATGCAAATGTGACGGGGATCCCGCATGGAATCCGGCAGCCCTACCCGGAGCCCGTACATCTCTCTGCGTGTTTGACGTGTCCACCTGGGACAGCTGCCAGCAGCTCCAGGTAGCCATGCTGAGGTCCAGAGACCTGGGTGGCGCCATCCGGTTCCCCCCCCATTGTCCACCGCCGTTCCCCTGCACGTGGCTGTGGGGCACCCGGATTCCTTTCATGATAAATCTGAACAGAGAATAAACTGCTGTTGCCAGATGGGTGGGGGCTTTGGGGGGGCCGAGTGAAAGAGGGGAAGGGATTAAGAAGTATAAATCGGTGGTTACAAAACAGCCAGGGGATGGAAAGTACAGGACAGGGAACGCAGTCAGTGATCCTGTGATAACGGTGTTCAGGCCCAGGTGGGGGCTGCGAAGATCGGGGAACTGCTTTGTCAGTTACATAAATGCCTCCTCACTGTTCTGACACCTGAAACTAATATAATATTGAATGTCACTGTCACTGGAAAGTTTTGAAATAATTAAAAAGTTACAGCCCGGCTAGCGTGGCTCAGTGGTCGAGTGTCAACTTGTGAGCCAGGAGGTCACAGTTTTATTCCCCTCAGAGCACATGCCTGGGTTGTGGGCTCGATCCCCAGTACGGGGCGTGCAGGAGGCAGCCAATCCATGATTCTCTCTTATCATTGATGTTTCTCTCTCTCCCTCTCCTTCTCCCTTCCTCTCTGAGATCAATAAAAATATATATTTTTTAAAAGTATAAATCCGCCCTAACCAGTTTGGCTCAGTGGATAGAGCATCAGCCTGCGGACTGAAAGGTCCCGGGTTCGATTCCGTTAAGCACACGTACCTTGGTTGCGGGCACATCCCCAGTAGGAGGTGTGCAGGAGGCAGCTGATCAATGTTTCTCTCTCATTGATGTTTCTAACTCTCTATCCCTCTCTCTTCCTCTCTGTAAAAAATCAATAAAAGATATATATTTTTAAAAAGTATAAATCTGAGATGTGTCTATGATTGCGCAAAGGTTACAAGGCAGGCTGGTGGGCGACCGGGAGGTGCAGGCCAGGGAGGGCCCGTGTGATGGGCCAGGGCCTCAATGGGCTCGCCCAGTGTCCTACGGCTGGTTAAATATTTTGAGGGTCGGGCACACGGAGGAGGGTCCTGGGATGGCAAAGTGGGAAGAGGTGAGACGGATGAGTGGGCTGGAGCGAGGAGGTGAAAGCCACACGAAAGGGTGGCCTTTCTCAGCTGGACGCCCTGGGCATCTGGGGCTGGTTACCTGTGACACCCAGAAAGGTCTCCAGCCCTGGCCGGTGGCTCAGTGGTTAGAGTGCCGGCCAGGCATTGAAGGGTCTCGGGTTCCATTCCTGGTCAAGGGCACATACCTGGCTTATAGGTTTGATCCCCTCTTCCAGTCCTCCCCCCCATTCTGGGACCATGCAGGAGGCAACCAATCAATCAATATGCCTCTCTCACCTCTCTCTCTCTCTCCCCTTTCCTCCCTCTCTCTCTCCTTTCCTCCCTCCCTTCCACTCTGAAAAGTCATGGGGGGCGGGGGGGAATATCCTGCTGTGATAATTAGCAACACAAAGTCTCAATACATCCCCAAAATGCCCACCAGGGGGCAGCATCGCAGCGGGCATAGAACCAAGGGTCTAAATCAGGGGGATCTCAAATTTTAGCTAAATCAGGGGGCTGGGGAGTCTCGGGGAGGAGGTTGGGGGTGTTAACAGAACGGCCCCTGCTCTCAATAACACAATTGATTTCCTTATTCCTTTTTTTCTGTCCTTGCTCTTTTTATTTTTTATTATTTGATTTTGAGGAAAAGAAAAAACATCCTCCCCCGCTCCGAGGCCACAGGCTCGATCCCCGTTTGGGCCCACGACTGAATTTTGGGCTCAGTCCCCAGGGCGGGGTGTGCGGGAGGCAGCCGATCGGTGATTGTCTCTCTCATTGATGTTTCTATCTCTCTCTCTCCCGTCCTCTCTAAAAATCAATAGAAAAACATATTTTTTTAAAAACATGGGTTTGTTGTTCCACTGACCTGTGCGTTCATTGGTTGCTGCTTGCTTGTATGTGCTCTGACCAGGAATCACACCTAAAACTTTGGTGTAGAGAAGGGGGGATGGGAGCGGCTGGAAGAGGTGAGTGGGGGGGGGGGGGCGGGGGAGGAAGGAAGACGCAGCTGATACCTTCAACAATAAAGATTTTAGAAAGAACCTTAGCCCATGGGGACGATGCTGTAACCAACTGAGCCATCCAGCTGGGATTCGCCCTTTCTCTTTTCCATTCCTTCTTTTTATTTATTTTTTATTTTTTTAAAAAATATATCTTATTGATTTTTTACAGAGAGGAAGAGAGAGGGATAGAGAGCTAGAAGCATCAATGAGAGAGAAACATCGACCAGCTGCCTCCTGCACACCTCCTACTGGGGATGTGCCTGCAACCAAGGTACATGCCCTTGACCGGAATCGAACCTGGGACCCTTGAGTCCGCAGGCTGATGCTCTACCCACTGAGCCAAACCGATTAGGGCCCTTCCTTTTCTTTAACTTATTGATTTGAGAGAGAGAGGAGGGGAGAGAGCAGCATTGGTGTGTTGTTGCACCCACTCATGCATGCACTGGTTGATTCTCACAAGTGCCCTGATGCGGGATGGAACCCACAACCTTGGCGTATGGGGTCGACGCTCTAACCAAGCGACCCAGCCAGAACTCGCTCTCTTTTTTAGAATAAAAAAATGTTCTCTCGTTGTGCGAGGAAGCATCGCCGCCATCAGCTGCAGGGCACGTCCAGCGCCTGGGACAGTAGTTGCCTTTTCCTGCCTCTCCTGTCTGTGCATTTACGAGAAAACAGTAACCCCGCATTCCTGGATACGAACGCCTCCTCTGAGTATGGTAGGTTATCTTGCCTTGACGTGGGAGCCTGGGTCTGTGAATGTTGGTGGCAGGCAAGTGCCTCCTGTGTTTTGTGAATTTGTGGCAGTTCCGCTGTGTGGCCACTAGATGGCGATAAACGCCAACCACTAGGAGGTCATTGTAGGCCAAGTCCAGCAGACACACTAGATGCCTCTGCCCTGCTCACCCCGGCTCTTCCTTAACCAAATCCCCCACAAAGTACACATACTTCTGATTCCTTAATTGATGCTTTTATGCCAATTGTTATGTTTTATTATATTAATTTGATTTTTTTATTTGATTGGTTTTTTAAGCTTTTTTTTAAATATTGACATCTTTTTTTTTATCTTTAATTTATTGGTTAAGGTATTACAAGTGTGTCCTCATCCCCCCCAATTAACCCCCAACCTCCCTTCTCCCCCCCCCCAACTCATACTCTCATCCCCCTGTTGTCTGTGTCCATTGGTTTGGCTTATATGCATGCATACAAGTCCTTTGGTTGATCTCTTCCCCTTACCCCCACCCTCCCCTACTTTCCCTCTGGGGATTGATAGTCTGATCGCTGTTTCTCTGTCTTTGGATCTGTTCATCAGTCTATGTTGTTCTCTATATTCCACAAATGAGTGAGATCATGTGGTATTTATCTTTCTCTGACTGACTTATTTCACTTAGCATAATACTTTCCAGTTCGATTCCCCCTCAGGGCACATGCCCAGGGTTTCAGGCTCAATCCCCAGTGGGGGCGTGCAGGAGGCAGCCAATGGGTGGTTCTCTCCATCATTGGTGTTTCTCTCCCTCTCCCTCTCCCTCTCTGAAGTAAATTAAAAAATCCTATATAATAAAAGGGTAATATGCAAATTGACCCTAACAGCAGAATGACTGGGAACGACTGGTCGCTATGATGCGCACTGACCACCAGGGGGCAGGCGCTTAACGCAGGAGCTGCCCCCAGGTGGTCAGTGCGCTTCCACAGGAGGAGCTCTGCTCAGCCACAAGCCGGGCTGATGGCTTTGAGCGCAGTGGTGGTGGTGGGAGCCTCTCCTGCCTCCTTGGCAGCACTAAGAATGTCCGACTGTGGCTTCAGCTGGCAGGTGGACATCCACCGAGGGCTCCTGGGCTGCCAGAGGGATGTCTGACTGCCAGCTTAGGCCTGATCTCATGGGGAGCGGGCCTAAGCTGGCAGGTGCACATCCCCCAAGGGGTCCCGGACTGCGAGAGGGCATAGGCCGGGCTGAGGGACTCCCCCCTCCCTATATATAAAGAAGGACCTTACCCTTTTATAAAAAAAAAGCGGGTTGGGGGGCAGGAGGGAGGGGGGTAAGAGATCAAACCGAAGGACTTGTATGCATGCATATAAGCATAACCAATGGACATAAGACACTGGGGGGTAGGGGAGGCCAGGGGATTGTCAAGGGCGGGGGAAAAAAGGACACATATGTAATACCCTTTGTAATACTTTAAGCAATAAAAAAATAATAAATAAAATATTAAAAAAATAAAAAATAAAAGCTGGGGACGGCGACACAGGAAGGGCCTAGGATAAGGAAGCCACAGGGGAGGGACTAGGTGGGGAAATGAGCCTCGGCTGGGCCGCTCTGGCTCACTAAGAAGTGGGAGAAAGGGGGGTCCAGGGGCCAGGGTCAGGGGGTAAGTGCTGGGGGACACACTGGCGCTGTCCAGGGTTGCAAGCCTCATAGGGTCCCTTGGGGTGTAGGAGACACACACACCTAAGAGAGCAGGCAGGCAGGGAGAGCGGACGCCTTTTCTTCTGTGAATGTACTTTTCATAAGGCATATGCCACACACACACACATACATATATACTATATAAATGTGTGTGTGTATAAATATATATATATATATATATATATATACATAAACAAACAACAAACAAAACAAGAACTGTATACCTGAAACCTATATAATTTTACTCACCAATGCCACCCCAATAAACTCAATAAAACTTTTTTAAAAGGGAAAAAAGGACCTACTCACCCCTGCTGGGTGCCAAGAGCGGCACGCCATTGCCGAAAGGAAGGTGGCTGTGGTTAACCACAGGGGTCAACAGCCAAGGCAGCAACCAGAATAGTCTGAGGCGCAGAGACCTGTGGCATCGGCTGGTTCATCCCGGTGTTCCTAGAAGCAAAATATGTGAGAAGCCTACTAAGCGCTCACTGGATCTGTATAACACAACCTTCTAGGTTTAAACGAACAAAACCTAACCGAGACCATAAAACAGTCAGTCACGGTATGGCAATCAATGCCTGGACCTGAGGCAGTTTACAGACTCGGAAAATCTTGAAGGAGGCCTGGCCAGGGAGCTCCGGTGGACGGAACATCGTCAGGATACACCTCAGCTGTGGGTTTCATCCCCCCCCCCCGGGGGGGAGCTCATACAAGAGGCAACCAGTGAATGCATGAATAAGCGGACCAACACATCCATGTTTCTCTCTCTCTCCAAAATCAATAAATAGCCCTAGTTGTTTGGCTTAGTGGATAGAGCATTGACCTGCAGACTAAAGGGTCCTGGGTTCGATTCCAGTCGAGTGCACATGCCTGTGTTGTGGGCTCCATCCCCAGTGTGGGGTGTGCAGGAGGCAGCCGTTCAATGATTTTCTCTCATCATTGATGTTTCTATCTCTCTCTCCTCTCCCTTCCTCTCTGGAATCAATAAAAAAAATACATTTTTTAAAAAGGTATAAAGCCGTAATCACATTTCTTTGTTAGCCACAAGGGCACCCGTGGCATTCCAATATGATAATTTTTTTGTATTTTTATTGATTTTTTACAGAGAGGGAGAGGGATAGAGAGTCAGAAACATGGATGAGAGAGAAACATAGATCAGCTGCCTCCTGTGTTTTGTATTTTTATTGATTTTTTACAGAGAGGGAGAGGGATAGAGAGTCAGAAACATGGATGAGAGAGAAACATAGATCAGCTGCCTCCTGTGCCCACTGGGGATCCAACCCACAACCAAGGTACATGCCCTCGATCGGAATCAAACCCGGGACCTTTTCGTCCACGGCCTGACGCTCTATCCACTGAGCCAAACCGGTCAGGGCTCAATATGATAATTTAATATTAGATTAATAGACCCAAGTGGATCATACTACATTCATCATAGTAACCCATCGTGTGTAATATAATCCATCATAACAATGGATCAATACCAGATTTGATCTGGTGAGACAAAAGTATATCTTTTTTTGGAGAAAAATTATGGTTTAAGGATCTGTGTATGGCTGCCGCGTTGACAAGGGGTGGAGTGTGATGGCTAGTTTTATGTGTAAACTTGTCTAGGCCAGCGGTTGCCAACCTTTCGGACCTCACGGACCACCGGTTGGCGGCTGCTGGTCTAGGCTAGCCTTCAGGGATTGGATCAAACACTAAACGGGTGTTGCGTTGAAGGGATTTTGTAGATGTACTTACTATCTACAATCAGTTGACTTTAAGCAAAGGATGTTATTCTGGTAACATTAGGTGGGCTTTATCTACTCAATTGAAAATCCTTGAGAGAAAAAGTAAGGTCAGTCCGTAGTAACTCAGTGGTTGAGCATCAACCTATGAACCAGGAGGTCACAGTTTGATTCCCGGTCAAGGGCACGTGCCGGGTTGTGGGCTCGATCCCCAGTAGGGGGCGTGCGGGAGGCAGCCCATCCATGATTTCCTCTCCTCACTGATGTTTTTCTCTCTCCCTTCCTCTCTGAAATCAATAAAGAAATATATTTAAAAAACAAAAATACCACCACCATCCCCAAAGGTAACTTCTAAGATGGCTCAATCTACTTCCGGTGCCGCTAGAGCCCCTGACTAACATGAGTCTGTCGGCTGCCTGTCATCAGCCACTGAATGACGTCGGGCGGGGTCCACGCTCTGCCGGTTCTCCTCTCCAGTTGACACCCCTTTCCGTGACGGTCTCACCGGGTGCCAGGCCCTGAAGCCACCGTGTGGGTGCAGGGGTGACCCCACATTTACATCCGGGCGCCAACGCTCTCCCAACAAGGCGGACTTGGTGGACTTCGAATGGCCCGCGCAGCAGGCGGGAGGCTGCACTCACCGGGCCTCCTCCACCCGGGCCTCCCGCCTCGGCGGATGGCAAACCCATCCCCTCGAGTGACTTGGGCCCGACCGCGTGGTTCGGAAGTTCGGGCGTCGTGGTTCTGAAGGAGGTTCCGGTCCCAACAAAAATCCCAAGCGAGCTCGGTAGCTGAGCGCGCCAGGTGCGCCAGGAGCGTGAAGTGAGGAGGCGGGACTTCCGGCGTCCTCCTCAGGAGGGGTTTTAAGTGACGTTTCACGTTGCTGTCTCTCCAGGAGTGAATCTGGGGAGGAGGTAGCGGGACTGGGGGAGGCGCCAGGTGAGCCCAGGGACCAGGCCCGGAACCCGGGCGAAGTTCCCGCCTCCAGAGCCTCCATTCCCCCTCCACTTCGGCAGCCGGTGCGCCTTTTCCTCGAAGAACGACTTCCTGGTTAAGGCGCGTCGGGTCCTCGCGTCGTGGGCTAGACGGAGGCGGGCGAACTACGTTACCCAGAAGGCTGTGTTTCATGAGCCTGACGCGGACGCTGGCCAATGACGGCCCGGGAGAGGGGGGCATTTCCGGAAGCTCCCGTACGTGGGCGGGACTTCCGGGCTTTCTCCGCGGACGCCATTTGCCTCAGCGGAGGGGGCCGGGGGGGTTTTTTAGTGGCGGTTTTTAAAATGTGTAAGGGGAAAGAACAGGGTCAAGAGC
>NW_005875481.1:0-12032 GCF_000147115.1 Myotis lucifugus | reverse complement strand
CAGAAACCTTCTTTAGTCAGTAGGGCTTCAGCCGGCAGACCGCAACATTGTATCAAATACAGAAGGTAAACAAAGGCCAGAAACCTGCTTTCAGCGGCCGAGGCCTCAGAGTCAAGCTGGCCCAGAAAAAGAAAAAAAAAGGAAAAAAAAGGAGCGGTTGGGAGCTTCAGTCACCCGCCAGCCCAAAATTGGCCCTCAGCCCCTCAGCCAGACTGGCCAGGCACCCCAGTGGGGACCCCCACCCTGATCCAGGACACACTTCAGGGCAAACCAGCCAGTCTCCACCCATGCATCAGGCCTCTATTCTATATAGTAAAAGGGTAATATGCCTCCCAGCACCGGGACCAGCGTGACAGGGGGCAGCGCCAAACCCCCTGATCGCCCGGTGGCTCTGTGTGTGACAGGGGGTGGTACCCCAATTCCCCTATTGGCCCTACTCTGTGAGTGACAGAGGAATGTGCCCCAACCCCCTGATCACCCTTTGGCTCTGTGTGTGACAGAGTGTAGCGCCCTAACCCCCTGATCGGCCCTGCTCTGTGTGTGACAGGGGCAGTGCCCCAACCACCCCCCACAGGCCCTGCTCTGTGTGTGACGGGGCAGAGCCATAACCACCCCATTAGCCCTGCGCTGAGTGTGACAGTGGTGGCGCCCCAATCCCCTGATCTGCCCTACTCTGTGAGTGACAGAGGGGAGCTCCTCAACCCCCTGATGGGACCTGCTCTGTGCATGACAGGGGGGAGCTCCCCAATTACCTGATCTGCCCTGCTCTGTGTCTGACAGGGGGGAGCTCCCCAATCCCCTGATCTGCCCTGCTTTGTGCATGACAGGGGGGAGCTCCCCTATCCCCTGATCTGCCCTGCTCTTGCATGACAGGGGGGGAGCTCCTCAATCCCCTGATCGGCCCTGCTCTGTGTGTGACAGGGTACGGAGCCCCAACTGCCCTGATGAGCCCTGCTCTGTGCATGATAGGGGGCAGAGCCCCAACTCCCCAATCGGCCATGCTCTGAGTCCGACCAGGGGATGCACCTAGGGATTGGGCCTGACCTCTGCCATCCGGGAGCAGACCTAAGCAAGCAAGTCCTTATCTCCCGAGGTTTCCAGACTGCGAGAGGGCACAGGATGGACTGAGGAACCCTTTCCCCCCTCCCCCCCCCGAAAACCGTGTATAAATTTTTGTGCACCTGTCCTCTAGTGGTAAACAAAATGTGGTATATACATGCAATGTAATATCTTTTGGCAATAAAAACTACTAATACATGCTATAACATGGATGAACCCTGAAAGCATTATGCTAAGTGAATAAAGCCAGTCACAAAGGATCCCATGTGATTCCATTCATGTGAAATGTTCAAAACAGACAAAACTAGAGGAATATAAAATACATTAGTGGTTGCTTAGGGCTGGGGGTTGGGGAGGAAAGGGGAGGAGAGATGACAACTAAAGATTGTAAGTTTTCTTTTGAAGTCATGAAAATGTTTTAAAATTGACTGTGGGGATGTACACATCTGAAAATACTAAAATCATAAAATTATATACTTTAAATGGGTGAATTGTATGGTAAGTGAACGATATTTAAACAAAGGATTTAAAGAGAGTAAGTAATTGAGAAGGACAAATAGGGGAAAGGATAAGACAAAAGATGTCAACACATTTCCGGACTCAGAGAGGGAATGCAGGCAAGAAATGTAGGAAATGACAGGGCTTCATCTCAGCAGTTTATCATCTAAAAAAAGGAGCTGTAGTGGTTGTAACTATTCAAGGATTAGCTGGCATGGGGAGAGGAAGTAAATACATGTACAACATCAACAAAAACTACATTATTTAGAAAACTATAGAGATGCCAATAAGAACTTCAGTAAAAACTGAGTAGATTTTGGAAAACAATCATTAATGTTTAATAGAAGGAAACATCAGCGTGAGTAAAACAAACAAACAAAATACCACACACACACAGCCCAAAATGTACTGCTAACTATAATCTCAATCGTGCTCAGAAGTTATGCTAGAGAGAAGCCCACTCCCTAATCAAAATGTGTTTGGTCCTGTGTTGTGGACTGTGTTGTTACAATTGCTATGTAAACTAAGGAATTAAAAATGTGGTGGAAAGAGAAGGAAGTTGGCATAAGAAAGAGGGATCAGCAGGGCTAGATGCTGTATTGGTGAAGGGAATTGGATGCGCTGGTTCTCAACCTGTGGGTCCCAACCATGGGAAAACACATATAGCATACCAGATTTTTACATTATGATTCATAACAGTAGCAAAATTACAGTTATGCAGTAGCAACGAAAATAATTTTATGGTTGGGGGTCACCACAACATGAGGAACTGTATTAAAGGGCTGTGGCATTAGAAAAGTTGAGAACCACTGATAGAGGCTAGCTAGGCTATTTGGGGCTCATAGCCTTAAAGGGATCTTGCCAGTAAAAAGATTACTCAAGAATTTAGAGATGTTTGCCATTGGTGCATGGGTGTGCCATGGCCTCATCGCCCTCTCTGTCTTGCTGTCTGTACATTGGTACAGTCTGATCTGCTCCCCCATGCTTTTTTAAAATTTCACTTTTCAAACGGAGGCCATCTCCACTTGCAGATGAGAACTGCTGGGACTCTCATGACGAAAAAAGTTTTGTTCAGGTAAGACAACACTCCCCATCCTCCTAGTAACTTTGCAGGGCACTTTGTTCTTCTATTAGTTTTCTTTTTTCTTCTTCTGAGGAAAAGTATCTGTGACCATGAATTGGAAGAATTAACATCAACATCATTAAAACGTCTATACTACTCAAAGAAGTCTATAGAATCAACACAATCCCTTTTAAAATACCAATGGCATATTTCATAAATCTAGAAAACATATTCCAAAAATTATATGGCACCAAAACAGACCCCAAATAGCCTCAGCAATCTCTAAAAGGAAGAAAAAAGTTGGAGGGAGCACAATACCACAAAGCCATTTTAGTCAAAACAGCCTGGTACTTGCCTAGAAAGAGACATATAGATCAATGGAACAGAACAGAGGGCCCAAAACTTCTCAAAACCACAATCACTGCAACTGTGCTTGGTGATGCACTAGTGCAGATCAATTACTTTTGTACACTGTTGGACAGAATAGTTAAGAACATAAAGAAATGAGAAAATATTACCTTTAAAGACCTTGGTATGGCTAAAATCTATCCCATCTATAAATAAAGATCTCCAGAAAACACATTTTGGTAGAGTACTACCACCTCCCATCTGCATATATCATGTGTTTTTTCCCCTTCTTCTTCCCCAGCAGATATGTGAGCTGAACACATGATCTCTTAGCTAAAGACCCCAGTCTGAGGTTCCCAACCTCCTTTCCATTTAAATATTACACATGGTGTAAGGTCTGGAAAACAAGATGAGAGAGCAATGTAAGTTAATATAATGGTCCTTAAAAGAAATGGACATAGGCATCCATTCTCTTTTCCGTGTTCCACTGGCCAGAATAAAGATGTGTGGTAAGCCCTCTGATGCTCCACTTTTGGCTGAAGATAACACCGTGGGAGAGCACAACTGTCAGAGAGAAGGAGGTGCCTCACCAACTCCATTGTCACCAAAGATGCTGCTCTGAAGGAGAGAAAAATGGAGTAAATAAAACTCTCTCTTGTTTAAGTCAATTTTTTAAAGCAGTCTAGACTGAATTCTAAATAATATATAAAAACTAATCCTTACAACTCTAAAAGAAATAAAAGTCCCAATATTGAAGTTTGGGACAGTTTCTCAGTGGTTAGAGCGTCCGTCAGTGCACTGAAGGGCATGTCCCTGGGTTGCAGGTTCCACCCCAGGACCCTGTCAGGGAGTGTGCAGGAGGTAACCAATGAATGTGTCTCTTTAACATCTCTCTCTCTCTCTCTCTCTCTCTCTCTCTCTCTCTCTCTCTCTCTCTTTCTCTCTCTCTCTCTCTCTCTCTCTCTCTCTATATATATATATATATATATTCATATATATATATATATTTTTCACATATTCATCTCATTATATACTCTCTCTCTGCCCACACCGGGACATTCTGCAGAAACTGCGAGGCTCATGGAAAAAATCCCCTCACCTCCCATTTGAAATAAAAAACCATTTTAAAATTTAAAAAAACAAAAATTTCTCCCAGGTAGTCTTGTTTTTCACTGTTGAGAGCATTAGAGTCCAGTAACCACTGAAATAAGTCTTTGGAGTACTGAGGGTGTGGGGTGTCCTTTGTAACTCTGGAGAAATGAATATCTGGAAGCAGGCCCCAGAACTTGCTGGAAACTTGCCTTGCAGGGCCTCCTTGAGGCTTGCCCCATAACAGTCCAGCTCCAGGCGTAGGAGACAACAGTCAGGCCAATTATGAGGACATTGATGTAAATGCTCAAAACTGTCTTCCTCAAGCAGTTAGAATAGAAGGCTTTGTGTTCAAAAATCAACATGCAAAAGAAACAGACCCACATGCTAAGAAGAAATCACTTCCCCCTTCTCCCACCCCCAAATATGCTGACTTTCAGGAAAGGTAGGGAATATCTGATTTAGATACAAGCAAGATTATAAATAGTTCCTGTATCAAATAAGAGGAGCCCAAAGTAATAAGAGGGTAATAACACTAGTCACAGTACCAGAAAGACTCTGGAATGGAAGCATATAAACCTGAGATGAATGAAGACGTGAAGGGGATGAAGTGAAAGAGCACATTCAGTGGTAGATGATATTAATGCAGATTGATAAAGGGAGAGACAATCTACAAGGAATAGGCATTCTGCTTAGAAAGGGAGCAATAATGAAAATCGAATAAAGCAAACTCCCAATTCGAGGAAAACACTTCAAATTGAAAACTGAGAGGGATCACACTAGCTAAGAAAGATAAGTGAATAGAGATGCATTCCAACATGATGTAATGAAATTTTACATTTTGAAGATTAAGAATACATACCCAGCCCTGGCTGAGTAGCTTAGTATGTTAGAGCGTTGTCGTCGTCCCAACACACCAAGGTTGTGGGTTCAATCCCTGGTCAGGGCCCATACAAGAATCAACCAATGAATGCATAAATATATAGAACAACAAACCGGTGTTTCTCCCTCTCTAAACAAATGAATAAAGAGAATTTTCAAGAATACATACTGAAATCACTCATTCAGAACAGAAAAGACACCAGGGTTTCACTTCAGGAATAAAATGATACAAAAGAAATGCTCCTACCAGGACTTAAGATAAAATGACCAGGCTACAAGTATTATATACCAGCCAAGGTTAAAAAGATAATTTCAGATATGCTACCCAAGCATTTATTCTATTTAAAATGGCATATGTAGCCCTGGCCAGTTTGGCTTAGTGGATAAAGCATCGGCCTGAGGACTGAAGGGTCCCAGGTTCGATTTCGGTCAAGGGCACATGCCCAGGTTGTGGGCTCGATCCCCAGTAGGGCTCATGCAGCAGGCAGCCGATCAATGATTTTCTCTCATTCATTGAAGTTTCGAACTCTCTCTCCCTCTCTCTTCCTCTCTGAAATCAATAAAAATATCTTTTAAAAAATAAAATTAAAAATAAACAGTAAATTTTTTTAAAAAAAATGGCCTATGTATTCTTATCCAAGTAAGGATAACTGAATTAAGTAGTAAAAACTGAATATAAATATGGATAAATCACACCAAAAAAATAAAATTAGCCCTCCCCTCCCCCTCATCCTCCTCGCTCTTTTAAGTTGCTGTGCTGGCCACCACACACTCTTCATGCCTAGTAGCCATGCCTCCCAAAAACTGAGGAAATCAATGACTTCCTGTTCACAGCCAGGAGAAAGGACACTAAATGTGTCAAGATGAAGAAAAGTAAGATATCTTTATACCTTGGTCATCACAGACACAGGGCAGGCAGAGAAACTGAAGCAGTCCCTGCCCTCAGGTTTGGCAGTGAAGGAACTGAAATGAACCAGACAGGCTGAACCAAACTGTATTAAAATTTTAAAATTAAAATTACGCATGGAAACCTAAAGCTGATAAATATTATTTCTATAATAAAATACATAAAAATTTAAGAAATATGAAAATTAATTATGTAAAAATTGATGTGATTTATAACCCAAGATTTAAAAGTAATATGAAATTAAAATAATAAAAGTACCACATTCCTAATATTTCCTTAAAGAGACATTTGAATTAGACCAAATATTTATGGAGGAAAAAATAATGTTTTAATTATTAGATTACTACAGATTTATGATAATTTAGACCAAATATTTATCTTCCAAACAACTATAATAAAAGCAAACAAAGCATTTTCTAGCAAGATAGTCATAAGCAATTTTTAAATGAATGCAATAGAATAAATTATTATTAGGTTGAGAAAATTCACACACTGTCTGCTGAAGTAAAATTGGCTTTAAAACAAAATTTGAAAATCGGATACATACAGAGGGACATTCAAAATGATACTAGACAGTTTTTCATTAACAGATGAAAAACTTTATTCAAGCAAAAATAGATATATTGTTATCAAAGTAAAATTAAAGCAAAAAAGTCTAAACCAGGGTAAAAGTGTTGTTTTATATTGATAAACTCAGAATTATAGTTTAGTGGTATTGAATCTTTAAGCAAGGGGAAGTAACTAGAAACACAAGAGAAAGTAAAATTTTAAAATAACATCAGCTCATGGTAAGTCATATAGGTAAATATATATAGAATATCAAGATACTTAAATAATGTAGTATATCAAATTGTTTACTTGGAGAGAACATTTACAGAAATATTCATGCATCATCCGCAAAATGATTATTTAAGATTCCATAAAGTATATTTAAAAACTTATCCTCAAATAGTTTATCCATATTCTCATATCACAAGCAATAAAGATCTAGGTTAGGGTTTTTTTGGTTGTTGTTGTTAATCCTCACCCAAGGACACTTTTTCTATTGCTTTTTAGAGAGCGCGGACGGGAGGGAGGAAAGGAGGGAGGGAAGACCAGAATGTAAACTGAGGCGAGAAAGAAAGCTGCAGAGCAGGTCAAGGACCACAACCTGTGCTGTCACTCAGGGGACACTCAGGGGCACTCAGTGCTGGGTTTAATGCTCCGTTGTTACCATTTTGTGATTCTTAATAATTTTACCTTAAAACTCAGCTTTGAAAGTAAAGTTTATGGAGACAGTGGAGCATGTGCATGAGCAGAGGGGATGTGCGCAATATGAGTACCTGCCCTTCCCTTCACAAACAGCATTGGGGAAGCCCCATGGCACAGAATTTCCATGGACCCATGATGGTGAGAGTTCAGTGACACTCAACATGAGTACAAGTAAGCTTGCTCTGTCTACCACTAAGTAAGGGGCGTGCTGACAGCCCTGAGAGGCTACATGCTTTTCATTTGAACCAGTTGCCTTTCGGGGACCCTGAAAACAGCTGTATGCATGCGGCTCTGCCCAGGGATAGTAATAGGGATGGGAGTGAGAGAGCACTGAGGATTGTCCCTAGGGAACTGAAAACTTATGAGAGTCCTAAACGAATGACTTATAGCCAAGGAGCCTCCTCAAATAGCAGCACGTTATTCTAGTCAAGATTCTGGAAAACGAAACCGGTTTGGCTCAGTGGATAGAGTGTCGGCCTGCGGACTGAAAGGTCCCAGGTTCAATTCCGGTCAAGGGCATGTACCTTGGTTGCAGGCACATCTCCAGTAGGAGATGTGCAGGAGGCAGATGATCGATGTTTCTCTCTCATCGATGTTTCTAACTCTCTATCTCTCTCCCTTCCTCTCTGTAAAAAATCAATAAAATATATTTAAAAAAAAGATTCTGGAAAACACTCCTCCTTGTAGACAATATAACCAAGTGCAGTCTGATATGTGGACCGGACTTCTGTGTGGGGATGTACCTCACTGAGAACTGGTCGTGGGGTTGTATAGGGATCACACTCTGACACACACCAACTCGGCCACCTCCATGTCTGCTTGAAATGTCCTGTGGAGAGCTTTATTACAGAACTTAGGGGTTGGATATATGTAACATATGTGAAATATATTCCTGGGGGGTGGGGGAGGGATGATATTTTAGACTTTATTATTCAATTATAACTTACTAAAACAATTTCTATTTAACATTCACAAAACTATGGAAGTCTAAAAGACCTTCAAGTTCTTTACCCACACTTATGTAAGTTGGGTTTGAGGACATATATGATCCTCAGTGTAAACGTCTGGGCACAAGCAAAATTTCCAGGGAGTATTTCCGACTTGTAAGGTAGTGGACCTGGTGAGACCAAAGTCAAAGTCTCCAACATTAAAGGAGACCCAGCTAATATCTGAGTTACAGATGAAACACACAGAGCATTCATTACGGTAAATAAATATAGGATATGTTAAAAGGCAAATTGGAAAACAGGCGAGGAGAGTAGGGCAGAAGGACCTAGAGGCCCAGAAGAGATGGAGGGAGTCTGCTGGGCTGGTTGGGGGGCGGGGCTGTGGACAGACCCTCTTGAAGGTGGACCGACCCCCACTCTCAGAAACCCTCTGTGACTCCACAGTGCTCTGTGATGCAGGCCTGGCTATAAAGCCAAGAGTCGGAGCTCTCAGAGCTCAGTTGCTTTAAGCAGCGTTGTTGTTCGGAAAATGGGACTCAGTCTATTTCTGAATAGCCTTCTAGAGTTTTATCTGAGCTTCTTCTGCTCAGAATGTTTATATGGTAACCTCAACATAATTTCCATCTTGGTGTTGAGCTTCTTCCTCCTCTTCCTCATTTTCTTCGTGGGAATTCCATCAATCCCAACTTTCTGGAAAAATGAACATCCCCAAAAGGTAAGGAACCCTGAGTGAGTGAGCCCCCAAAGAGTTCTTCATTGTTGTTGCCATTTCGATTCCCACATTTCTGAGTGAGTTTGGATGAGTCAGAGAGACACTGAAGATGGGACATCTTAGGAGAGAACAGAACATCGCTTTTCTAGGGAAAGAGACCGGGCAGGGGCTAGGGGTTCAGGGAGGACTCAGGCTTCCATCTGAATCTCACAGACCATCGGAGTGTGGTTACAGGTTTCTGGCTACAAACACAGGGATTCCCTAGTCTGGATCCAGTTATTCAGAGACATGGGAGTCTCTGTAGGACATCAGAGTTAACCAGCACTTCATCCTGAGTCATGCTGCCCTGGCAGGCATCCCTTAACTAGCCTTTGTGTTGGGCTGCTAAGAAGAGCAGTGCTGAGCCTCTGAGAGCCTCTGAGTGAGCAGAGGCTGCAGCCTGAGCACCATCAGGTAAGTGGGTCCTATCTGATGGGACAGAGATGGACTGTTGGCCTCAGATTATATGCCGACCTTGAGCAGAGGACCTCTGAGTATACCAAGTGTGGACCCCATAAACAAAGTCCTTCTTTTGAGTTTTTAAAAAAGGAAAAATTAAATACATTTTAAAGCTTTAAAAATGGTAAAAGGAACACAAAGTTCTATTAGTTAAAATGTATTTGGTTGGCTCAGAGAGACATTATTCTTAGATAGTCAATGTCTGAGTTTCCTAGGGGGAGGAGGAGAGAAATGAGGCCTAATTACCCATTCATTCCTTTTTGTTCTCAGCATCGGGTCAGAGCCAAGAGGAGAAGGAAAGGTGGGACACGGAAAGGTAAGGTTCTGCCTATTCCACCTGAGCTCTCCAAGGGTGACCCTCCTCTCTCCTTCCCATGAGGTACCAGGTCCGTGGTCTCTGTCAGTTGGTAGATACAGCCCCACTCATGAATCAGAGCCCTCAGAGGAGAGGCTCATGGAAAGACTGGACCTGAGATACTGCTCAGATTCCCTGCTCTGCTGTCCCTGGGTAAGAAGCAGTGAGGGACCTGGGCCATGGGTGTTGCTCAGTAGATGTCAAGAGTCAGAAGTTCTGCCTCCTGACTTTGAGAAAGTACTCTGACTTAAGGATGATCAGATTCCTCTTTCTTTCACAACAAAGCAGGGCAGATCAGGGGGTTGGGGCGCGACCCCCTGTCACCCACAGAGCAGGGCCCATCAGGGGGTTGGGGCACTCCCCCTGTCACACTCATGGCAGGACCGATGGGGAGGTTGCGGCTCCACCCTGTCACAGAGCATGACACCCATTGGCCGCGGTCACCCATTGGCTGCTCTCCTTCAGAGCGGCTTTGAGCATCAAATGCAATCCTATCTAATAATAGAGAAACATGGTAGTTAACCGTAACTTTGCTACCCTTCCCATTGACTAATCAGGACGATATGCAAATTAACTGCCAACCAAGATGGCAGCCGGCAGCCAGGCAGCTGAAGCAAACGGGAGACTTGCTTGCTCCAGTGATGGAGGAAGCCAAGGTTCCCTGCCTGCTGCTGCCAGCCTCTGAGCTGCACTCTAAGAAACAATGTTACAATTATAGAAGCTAAACAAACACCAGAAACCTGCTTTCAGCCAGCCGGGCCTTGGAGCTGGAGCTGAAACAGTGTTTCAATTATAGAACCCAAACAAACCCAGATACCTGCTTTCAGGAGCCTAGGTCTCAGAGCTGGAGCCAAGCCTCAGAGCTAAAGCTGGTTCTCAGCTCCAGTGACAGCCATTGAAGGTAAATAAAGCCCAGAATAAAAAAAAGAAAAAGAAAAAGAAATAAAGAAAGAGGTTGGGAGCTTCAGTCGCCTGCCAGCCTGAAAACGGCTCTCAGCCCCTCACCCAGACTGGCCAGGCACCCCAGTGGGGGCCCCCACCCTGAAGGGGGTGTGACCAATCCAAACAGCCATCATCCCCTCACCAGGCTGGACAGGCACCACAGTGGGGTCCCCCACCCTGAAGGGGGTGTGACTAGCTGCAAACAGCCATCATCACCTCATCCAGGCTGGACAGGAATCCAAGCAGGACCCCACCCTGACCCGGGACACCTTTCAGGGCAAACCAGCCGGCCCCCACCCGTGCACAAGGCCTCTATCCTATATAGTGAAAGGGTAATATGCCTCCCAGCACCGGGATCAGCAGAGCCGCAAGCCCCCCTGGCCCCTGGAACAGCATGACAGGGGGCAGTGCCCAAACCCCCTGATCGCCCTGTGGCTCTGTGTGTGACAGGGGGCGGGGCCACATCCTCCTTATCAGCCCTGCTCAGTTTGTGAAAGGGGGAGGTGCCCCAACCCCCTGATAAGCCCTGCTCTGTGCCTGATAGGGGGGAGCTCCCCAACACCCTGATCGACCCTGCTCTGTGTGTGACAGGGTGCAGTGCCCCAACTCCCCCATGGGCCATGCTCTGTGACAGGGTGGAGCCGCAACCTCCCCATCGACCCTACAATGAGTGTGACAGGGTGGAGTGCCCCAACCCCCTGATCCGCCCTGCTCTGTGACAGGGGGCAGTGCCCCAACCCCCTGATCTGCCCTGCTCTGTGTGTGACAGGGGAGAGCTCCCCAACCCCCTGATCAGCCCTGCCCTGAGTGTGACAGGGGGGAGTGCCCCAACTCCCTGATCCGCCCTGCTCTGTGACAGGGGGCAGCGCCCCAACCCCCTGATCTTCTCTGCTCAGTGTATGACAGGGGAGAGCTCCCCAACCCCCTGATCGGCCCTGCCCCGAGTGTGATAGGGGGGAGCTCTCTAACTCCCTGAGCCACCCTGCTCTGTGTGTGACAGGGGGCAGTGCACCAACTCCCTTATCAGCCCTGCTCTGAGCCCGACCAGGGGCTGCACCTAGGGATTGGGCCTGCCCTCTGCCACCGGGATCGGGCCATAGCAAGCAGGTAGCTTAGGGACACCCTGCCCCCCTGCCAGGGCACAAATTTTTGTGCACCAGGCCTCTAGTAATACATATAAAATACTTTATCAATTAAGCAACACACCCATGGGGGGGGCAGGGGGAGGACCTTATTAATATTATCATTGACCATTTGATTTCGTTTACTAATTCTTGAGGGTTTCACAGTCTATTATCCCAATGGTCTCCCATAAATGGACCCCTGTGTAATGCCCATGTGTCTACCTTCATTACATGTAACTCACTCTCCCTTCCTCTCTCTGAAATCAATAAATAGAATAATTACAGTTAAAAAAATAAAATTGATGTGAGACTGAATTGAAACATCTGTAAAGAAAGGAGCCCAGTACCTGGTACAGG
>NW_005875480.1:0-12035 GCF_000147115.1 Myotis lucifugus | reverse complement strand
AGTGTTATTGAAGGGTCATGCCTGCTGGCGAGCCTCTCCTGCCCCTGCCCCTGTGCCCCCCTCCTGGGCCCTGACCCCAAGATATTACTCTTCAGGCATTTTTGTCTCATTTCCCCACCTCACAGGGCTCCTGGTTGCTTTCATTTATATTATCGACAAGACATCAAAGCTGCGACCAGAAAGGGCCACAGGTCACCGTCCTAGGCCTGTCCTTTTACAGGCAGGACACTGAGGCCCAGAACCGTGAGCTGTTTGAAGCTGGACAGCCAGGGTGTGGGAGCTGCGTCTGCAGCAGGCGGCCGGCTCTCAGACGAGGTTTCTCCCACTGCCACGCTCGCTGCCCCCCGAGCTCCTGTAATTGCACCAACAAGAGAAAGAAAGAAGCGTCTTCAGGTTTAAAGCCACGAGCCACTCCTGGGGATGAATTGTGGTGGGCGACAGCACTGTGGCCTGTGGGTGCAGAGCTCCGTGAGGCCCTGGGGAGCTTTTGACGATGCTCATCTGGAGCGTGTTTCCCCCTAAAGCAGCGGTTCTCAACCTGTGGGTCGCGACCCCTTTGGCGGTCGAACGACCCTTTCACAGGGGTCACCTAAGACCATCCTGCATATCAGATATTTACATGACGATTCATAACAGTAGCAACATGACAGTTATGAAGTAGCCACGAAAATAATTTTATGGTTGGGGGTCACCACAACATGAGGAACTGTATTTAAAGGGCCAGAAGGTTGAGAACCACTGTGAGGGACCGAGAAGTCACAGCCATGACAGCTCTCCGGACAGCAGCGGGCGTGGCGTGATCTGCGGGGGCTGAGCGTCTGCAGGGGCTGCTGCTGAGCGGCCATCATTGCTCATGGCCGCATCTATGCTCTGTAGATAGAATTGGAATGTTTGCAGAGTTTCGCTGAGCAATCCATATTGGAAAAAAGCGTCCTGCACGTGTGGGCTGTACTGGTGTCACCTGGAGGTTGGCCAGGAAAGGCGACTCATCGAGGAAGATTCCACACCCCCCGTTTTTCCCTTTATAAGGCACTGTGTTAAGTACGTACGTGGGTTGATTACAGAAATGAGCAAAGTATTCTCTTATTTGAACAGCGTGCGGGACTCCTCCTTGGACCTCGTCCTGGTGGGTGGAGAACGTCGGGGGGTGCTGGGGCGCTGTGGAGGCCCCACCCCAGGCTCCCAGGACAGGAGGGTTGCCAGGCAACCAGAACGACTGTCAAACAAGCCTCGGTGTCCATCTGCCTTCCTTCCAGAGGCAAGTCGGTGCCTAACTGAGAGCGGGCCCGGGGTGACGTGCTGCCCTGGAGGAGGCGTTGATGTGTGAAGGCCGGGGGTTTATTTGTACAGGACTAACCAGTCCATGTAGGGGTTTGTTAGCCAATTGGTGGGGACCAAACCTCACACACAGCCCTCGGGCCCAGGCCTCGGTGCTTCCCCGGCAGGAAAGCAGCCTGCGATGGGTGGGGAGTGTTGCTCTTTGAGAAAGGCTGCCAAGCTGCACACAGCTCCCGTGGGAAGAAATGCACTTCAGACATGTCCTTCTACAGCAAACTGGCAACAGCTGCTCCAGGCAGGAAAAGACCCACAGAGGGCATAGGTGTTAGGGCGTAAGTGCCGCCTCGGGACTTGGGACTGCAGACCAGTTCCGACGACACCCGAGTTTGCGGCGGCCTTTCTCTGGAAAGACTGGACGAAGCAGGTTTGCTCAGTGGGTAGAATGTTGGCCTTCAGTGGACTGAAGGGTCCCAGGTTCGATTCCGATCACGGGCACGTACTTGATTACAGGCTCAATGTGTCTCTCTCACATTGATGTTTCTCTCTGTCTCTCCTTCCCTTCCAGTCTTTCTACAAATCAAGGAGGCGGGTGGGGGTGGGGGTGGGGGAGCTCAGCTCATCCTCACACAGATGAGGAAGGCTCTTTCTCTTGAGTTTTGTTTCTGATTCTGTGAATGCTGGATGGGGAGGACTAACCTGTTTGTCAGAGTGAACCAACGCGCTTAAACCCAGTTACCCTGAGACACTGTGAGGCCAAGCTTGCCTGCGCTGTGTTTTTATCCTTATGTCCTTATATATAAACACATACGGAGTGAGACATAAAGCAGCTTCGAGACCCCGGGTCACGGCTGAACTGAGCTACATCCCACAGCCACGTGCTCCCGCGACACTGCACTCACGGACTGTAGCGCTTCCAGGGCTGCCGTGAGCGCACTTGTTTAGTGAACAGTTTCCCACGGAACGTTACTAGCTCTGTGCGCAAGGAGCCGTGTCTGTTTTAGTCACTGCTTCTTTGCCAGCGCTTAGGAAACTTCCTGGTCCCTGGCCACGTATAGAAAAAAGAAAAGAAAGAGAAAGAGAAAGAGAAAGGAAAGAAGGAAGGGAGGAAGAATGGAAAGAATAAAGAAGAGAGAGATGGAGGGCAGGATAGGGGAGAAGAGAGAGGAAGGAAGAGGGGAAGAGGAGAGAGAGAGAAAGAGAGAGAGAAGAGGGGAAAGAGATTCAGAGGGAGAAAAAGAGAGAGAGGGAGAGGAGGAGGAGGAGAAGGAAGAGGAGAGAGAGAGAAGAGGGGAGAAAGAGATAGAGAGGGAGGGAGAGAGAGAGAAAGAGAGAGAGAGAGAGAGAGAGAGAGAGAGAGAGAGGAGAAGAGAGAAGAGGGGAGAGAGCAGAAGCAAAAGATAAAACCAGTGAGGTGAATTCTAGGATGATTGTGCAACATGGTGACTAAAATTAACAATACCCACCGAATATTTTAAAGTTGGGAAGGAAATAGATCTTAAAAGTGCTCATCACCAGGAAAATATGGTGAGTATGGGAGGTGATGGATGTTAACTTACTGTGGTCATCATTTTGCATTATATACATATGTCAGACCATCCTATTGTGTGCATCTAAAACTATGCAATGTTGATTATATCTCAACCAAACAATAGATGCGTACAGAAAGCAAAACCAGTTAAGCGGCTGGTTTTACGTGCCATAAAAATAAGGAACTGGCCAATTCTTTGGACCTTTTAAAAATTAGATGAGCCCAGGCCAGTTTTCTCAGTGGTTAGAGTGCCAGCCTGTACACTGGAGGGTCAAGGGTTGATTCCGGTCAAGGGCACATCCCTGGGTTGCAGGTTTGACCCCTGCCCCCGGTCGGGGTGTGCGTGGGAGGCAACCAATCACTGTGTCTCTCTAACATCAATGTTTCTCTCCCACTCTCCTCTCCGTCTCTTTTCTCCTCTCCCCTCCCTCCCACTCTCTCTAAAAATCAATGGGAAAAAATATCCTCGCTCCTGAGTGAGGATTAGAAATAAATCAGCTGAATGTTTTTTTTGGTTTGCATGAGTAACTGAATCATTTATATCTCAACGTTTAAGTCAGCATAGAGAATTCAGAATGCCCTTTAAGGAATCAAATAGCCTCTCCAAGTTTTAAAATAGATTTCTAACCTTGTTTTGGCTAATTGCTTTCCCAAGTAGTGAAGAGCTGCGATTTCCCTGCCTATAGTTTCTCCCAGGATTTCTGGGAACATCCTTCGTTGAATTCTCACAATAGGTGTGAGAAGTGAGGACTGCGTGAGTGAGGAGTGTGACTTATGAACATGAGTGGAGCTCTCAGTGGCAGAGCGGGGATGAGGACATAGGCTGTCTGCCTACGACTTGGGTCCTCGCTGGAATATTAAACGTACACACTGACATTTCGATTTATGAGGGCACTTACTAGTAATTCCCCAAGTATCCAGGGCATTAGGTTATCCTTGTTTTTAGTCTTTATTGAATACTTACAAAATGATAGACTCCATAATGAAATAATTTTTTTTATTGATTTAAGAGAGGAAGGGAGAGGGAGAGATAGAAACATCAATGATGAGAGAGAATCATTGATCAGCTGCCTCCAGCACGCCTCCTAGTGGAGCTCGAGCCCACAACCCGGGCATGTTCCCTTGACCAGAATTGAACCCAGGACCCTTCAGTCCGCAGGCAGATTGATGCTCTATCCACTGAGCCAAACTGGATAGGGCCAAGGATATGTTTTTTTAAAATGGATTTTTAGAGAGAGAAGAAGGGGTGGGGAGAAACATCGATGTGAGAGAGAAACATGGGTTGGTTGCCTCCCATATGCACCCTGACCAGGGACCGAACACGCAACCTTTTGGTGCAAACACCTGAGCCACCAGGCCAGGGCGCCTGTGTGTTTTAACACCACTGTTTCTCTTCCCCGATTCGGAAGGCCTGCCACCCCCTCCCCCCCAGCCCAGGAAGCGTGTGCAGAGAGCCGGCTGCTGGAGAACATCCGAGTCCATGGTTAGCCACAGTCTTGTCACCTGTCCCCTCAGCACCAGTTTCCTCTGACCAAAATGGCTTCATTTCCTAAAAAGACTTCTATTCACAGGCCTCCAGCGAGTGATAGGGATTTTCACCTCAGAGGCACTCGAAAATAGATGGAAGCGATTCTCTGACCTGCCTGTGTCCTCAGAGGGGCACCCGGGCCACCCAGGAGTGAGGCAGCGATCAAGGTAGGAGTTCAAGGGCAGCCTTGCCCCGAGGGCTTCCCGGCCCAGCCTTCCGGAATCAAGCCGGCTGGGCTTGGGAACACACGTGTTTGTACCCGCCCGGTGGTAATAGGTAACATGCCTTCTGCCATGAAAGCGAGCATCCCGAAGCGATGCGTCCTCTGCCAGTTATGACATTTAGACTTGCATTGGATGGTTCTTGCTCCCTTTAGCCAGCCAAGGCCTGGATTTCAAGCCCTGTCCGACATCAGTTCTTTTCTCCGGGTTAAAAGAGAAGCCCTTCTGGGCACAGACCCTTTCCAGGGTGAGCGTTTGCCACAAAATAGTGTTTTCTGTGTCTTATATTTCTGAGTTGAAATATAAGAACTCCTGCGTAAGGATTTCTTCTGCCATTGAAAAGCCCCAACGTTAAATAACCGTTGTTATGAAGGTGATGGCCAGGCCCTGTCAGCGGCCACGGCGACGTCCTGTGGGAATCAGAGCCGCCTTCCCAGAGGGAGGGCAGGTCAAGGGTCCGAGGACCTGCTGTGTGGCCTTTGGGGCGCACTGCTCACTGCCCTGCGCCTGGCTGTCGCGGCGAGCCTTGTCCGTGAACAGCGATGATGCAAGGAGACGCACTGTCCACGCTTTCAGTTTTCAGCCAGAACCGGCTGAACCCCATCTTCCTGAGTGGAACACCCAGGACAAGGATGGAGGAGTCACTTCCCAGGGGAAGAGGCGAGTGGAGCGTGCTCTCTCCAGGCTGAGAAAGAAAACAGGTGTTGGATTTTCTTAAGCTTCTAACTCAAACAAGAAAGAAAAGCCCTGCTTTACCGACATGCCGGCGAAACAATGTTAATTATGGAGTTCCGGAGTGGGGTCTGCCAAGTTCAATGGAGAGGAACAAGGCGGGACCTTGAAGTGGTGTCACCGAGGCCATGCATCCTGGCTTCTCCTTGCAGGGCCACTTGCAGGGGGGGAGCATGTGGGTGGCATTTGGGATAAGCAGACCAGGCTGCTCCTGGCCTGAGGCTGCTGATCTGGGGTCCCTCTGTGCCCCCCCTGCCCCCCTCCAGCTGCCTGGGGACTGATGAAGAGAAACAGCATTTCCACACACAACGGGCATAGCCAGCACCGGGGAACATGCCACCTCAGAGGCAAGATTGACGCTCATAGTTAGCCTCAGTGTATGACCTCGGTCTTCACTTTTTATTTTTATATTATACTAGAGGCCCGGTACACGAAATTCGTGCACTTGTAGGGTCCCTAGGCCTGGCCAGCAATCAGGGCCGATCTGTGGGGCCACTGGCGGGGTGATTGGGGCTCTCGCTCACAACCGCCTTGGCTGGCCTCGAGCCACCTGCTCGCCAGCCCCGCCTCCCACCACCCCTTGCGGGCTGGGGGCAGCTCCTGTGTTGAGTGTCTGCCCTCTGGTGGTCAGTGCACATCATAGTGACTGGTCCTTCTGCCAGTCATTCTGCCATTCGGTTGATTTGCATATTAGGGTTTTATATAGATAGATATATTTTATTCATTTCAGAGAAGAAGGGAGAGGGAGAGAGATAGAAACATCAATGATGAGAAAGAATCATCAATCGGCTGCCTCCCCCACACCCCACCCTGAGGATGGAGCCTGCAACCCGGGCATGTGCCTTGACCGAGAATCAAACTGTGACCTCCTGGTTCATAGGTCAACGCTCAACCACTGAGCCACGCCCACTGGGCTGCGGCCTTCACTTTTTATTCTCCAACGTTCATAGAGGCACAGATACATGAGGGATGGTGAACCTTGAACCCAGTTGGGGATGAACTGCTGATGTGGGTACAAAACCGAATTCTATAGAATCCAACTTTGAAGATTAGAAAACAGCTTGCAAAATAGTTTCATAGTTCCAGTGTTGAAGAGTTGCCAAAGCCTTAAATAGCTCCAGAAATTAGTTAAGCATTTAGTACAGTCGATTCACAAGGCCATTAACCCTGCAGGATTCCTGTATGGATTGTACGTGGTTTTTCCACGGACAGTAGCCCCGTGCAAGCGGAAGAGGGACTGAGTTCATTCGCGCAGGAGGGAAAGTTTCCTGTACAACTGCTTTAGGCCTGTTGTAAACCCTCAGTAAAGCTGCAGTTGAAATACTGGTCAGCACGGTTTGTTCTGACAAAGGGTACAAATGGTACAGAAGCCGGGTTTTTACGTAATTGAGTTTATAGGACTCAGAGGTCAGCGTCAGAGAACCCTCTTAGCTGCTGGGCGGAGAACTCAGCACAGAGGGCAGCTGGTCCTGTCCCAGCTTTTCCTGTGGGTGATGAGTCTACACACATTCGGGTAAGAATCAGAGTTAGGAACCAGTGTTGGCGTGCACAGAAATCACACTCAAACTGCTCAGCCGACAAGGGACCTCACTGGCTCGCATGCCGGCACAGTCCACTGGGAGCCTGGCTCCGGGCGAGGCTCGATGGGCGGTGACCCTGACACCACAGGTCTGGGTCTCTCTCTGCTGTTCTCCACGCGGTGTCTGCGTTAACGCCACCCCAGGCGGCACCCCCTCTCGGTCCTAAGATGACTGCCCGTCACTGCGGAGGCTCTCGCTCCCCTCCCAGAGCTGGTTGGAATAAAGCATGTTTGTCCCAGAACTCGCAAGGAAACAGCTTGCACTGCGGCACGCGCTCACCCGGACCCCGTCGCTGTGGCCGGGGAAATGGACTGCACCAGCTCAGGCCGCCCTCGCCTCCCGGATGCGCTGCAGGAGCCACAGACCACCACGTGGAGCGAGTGCCAGAGGACATGGAGAATGGACGCTGAAGACATGACCGACTAGGGGTGGGGGCCGCCTGGAGGGGTCAATGGGGGGGAAGGGGGAACATATGTAATACTTTCAACAATAAAGAATTACTTTTTAAAAAGATGCAACTGATTACACAATGAATCTTAGAAAGAGGAGGGGACTGGAGTGTCTCTAGCCTTTCTGCGTGATCAAACGTGATAAAACGTTGCTGCCAGGCCCACCCGTGTGTGCGGGGCTGCGTGACCAAGCCGCGGTCCGCCTTTGTCTCGGACAGTCGCTGGGAAAGGCCTTCCTGACGGAGTGAGCATCGCTCCCCTGTTTTTCGGCCACGGGACCTCATCTGACCCTGGGCGGCCACAAGTCGGTTCGCTTCTTCGTCCGCGTGGCGGCCTCTCAGGTGTATTCACAGTGGAAATAGTCACCCCCAGTCTCTCTTCTCCAGTTCAGCAGCCCCGTCCCCCCACCTGTCACGCGTGGTGAGAGGTTCAAAACACCCTCACTCTTCTGGCCTCTTCCCGTCGGTGCATCGGGGTCATGGGCTCTACACGTGGGCACCGTGGCATGGACCACAGAGATGCCATGTGGCCCTGGGAAGGGATGGGGGGAGACATGGGGAAGAGGAGGCCCCGCGTTGTGGGAGTGGCTCCCACGGCCGTCTCAGCGCTGGCCGCCTGAACCAGCAGTCACAGTGGGACCTGCACCACAGGCATGTTTGGGAACATGGTCTCTCTCATCTCTGTTAATACCGGATTGATTCTTTTCATTGGAGGCTTGATATCTCATTTTGAAAATGTCAGGAATTATTAGTGTTGTAATAAGTGCCTAATAGATATAATTAATATATAGGGTGGGGCAAAAGTAGGCTTACAATTGTTCATACGGAAAATAATAGCAGAATTAATAAATAATAATACAAAGTGAACTCTGGCCCAGCCGGCGTGGCTCAGTGGTTGAGCGGCGTCCCATGTGCCAGGCGGCCATGGTTTGATTCCCGGTCAGGGCATATGCCTGTGTTGCGGGCTCGATGCCCAGGAGGGGGGCAGGCAGGAGGCAGCCGATCCATGTTGATGTTTCTCTCTCGTCAGTGTTTCTATCTCTCTATCCCTCTCCCTTCCTTGCTCTCTAAAAAAATCAATAAAGCATATTTAAAAACAACAAAACTAAATATGGAAGTTAAAAAAAGAATAAACTCTGTGTTTTGCGTACTCACAATCATAAACCTACATTTGTCCCACCCTATATATTGGTTTTTGTGATTTCTTTCCTGTATCCACACGCTATTTCATTTTTAAAGGTAACGCTTTTCATTGTCTCTTATAAGAATGAAAGGGGAAGCCTTACAGTGAAACCCTGGTCAGACCTGTCTGTCCGGCCTCTGGGTGGTCCTCTCTGCTGCTGGGAACACTCCCATCTGCCCAGCCAGCCCCGCTCCCGACCCCACCAACGAGGAACTCAGTCTCCGTGCCTCCCCGACAGCCGGTCTCAGCCCCACACTGTTCTCTGCGTTCTCTGCGGGTGCCTGCGGCCTTCCTGCAGGCCCCTGATGCTGCAGTCTGAGAGTGTGGTCCCGGCTCGCAGGCGGCCTGACTCCTGGACCCCCAGGGGTGGACGGCCAGGGTCCCAACCCTGGTCCCTCCCTCGGCAGCGACGGGGCCTTGCATATGCAGCCTCAGTTTCTCCACTTGCCTGGCAGAGAAGGTCATGTCACCTTTGTCACAGGTTGCTTAAAGGATCGAGTCACCGCCTCCATGCACTGTGCTGAGTGCCGGCACAAGACCGTGTTCGGCCTCTGTTGGTTATTAGGCGTCATTCTTGCCTTAGGAAGGGTTTCCTTAGAGTCATGGGATGTGTTTACTCAGTGTGATAGATTGTGTTTGCTTAATGTGATAGGATGTGTTTACTCAGTGCGATAGGACATATTTACTGAGTGTAACAGAAAGTGTGTGCTTAGTGTAATCGGTTGTGTTTACTCAGTGTGATAGGATGTGTTTACTCCGTGTAGGCAGAAGACACTAGAAATGACATCAGTTTCTCTCTCTCTCTCTCTCTGTTAATCCTCACCTGCAGATATTCTTCCACTGACGTTTAGAGAGAGTGGAAGGAAGGGGGAGAGACAGAGCAAGGGAAACATGGATGTGAGAGAGGCACATCGCTTGGTTGCCTCCCACATGGGCTCTGACCAGGGCTGGGGATCGAGGCTACAGCCCGGGTACACGCCCTTGACTGGAATCGAACCTGGGACCCTTCAGTCCACAGGCTGACACTCTAACCGCTGAGCAAAACCGGCCAGGGCCACATCAGTTTCTTGATAATTCCAGAAAGTCTTTAGAAATGTCATTGCTATCCAAACTCTGCTTTTAGCTGATAATGTGCGATTCTCCCTAAGTGTGTTTTTATATTGTCAAACTAGAGGCCTGGTGCATGAAATTCATGCATGGGGGGTGGGGGAATCCCCTCAGCCCAGCCTGCACCCTCTCCAATCTGGGACTCCTTGGGGGATGTCCGACTGCCGGTTTAGGCCAGATCCCCAGCAATTGGACATGCCTCTCAAAATACGGGACCGCTGGTTCCTAATTGCTCACCTGCCTGCCTGCCCCCCCTACCAGCCTGGTTGCCCCCAGCTGCCCCCCCTGCTGGCCTGGTCGCCCCCAATTGCTCCCCCCCGCCAGCCTGGTCACCCTATGCAGCCTGCTGTTCAGTCGTTTGGTTGTCCCTCACTAACCCCCTTGCCAACCTGGTTGTAGGCAGCCATCTTGTGAGGGTGTGAGGGTTAATTTGCATATCACCTCTTTATTATATAGGATGTTTAAATGTAGCCATGCTGAGGCATAACTCAATCTCTCCCTCAGATGTCGTCTTGAAATGTGTTGAGTTTTAAAAATTTGTGTACTATATATAAATCCTTATTTTTAGATGCTTTAAAAATAGCCCACCATGACTTTTTATTTTTTTCTGTTGAGAACGATGAGTTAGTGTATTTCAAACACTCGGCCAAGGGTTGGGCCTCTTGACGAAGATTATGTTTCTATGAACGTCAACTGGTGGAGAGGAGTGTGCCGTTCCCTCTCCTCCCCTCTCCCACCTGGGCTCCCTCTCCTCCCCTCTCCCACCTGGGCTCCCTCTCCTCCCCTCTCCCACCTGGGCTCCCTCTCCTCCCCTCTCCCACCTGGGCTCCCTCTCCTCCCCTCTCCCACCTGGGCTCCCTCTCCTCCCCTCTCGCACCTGGGCGTCCTTGGGTCTGCATGGGACAGCCCTGCTCTGTGTACAAGGCTGTGACAGCGTGAGGATGCTCACTCAGGCCTCCCTCCGGGTTTAAATCTGTAGGTGGGATGAGCCCTGAGTTTAAAGAGCTGAACGAAGCCACACATACTCCTTGACGACAACAACAAAAACTTCCACTCGTTGACAGCTGGCTCAACAGTGTGTGGCCGGAGAAATGAAGACAGACGTGCACCCACCCTGGAATATTTATAGCCCGCCAGTCTCACCAGTGTGCCCAATTTAGGATATTAGTGAGCGCGCTTGGCTCCAAGGCCCAGGAACACGGTCGTCCATCCGTGGCAGGAAGCGCGAGCTGGCTGCGAAGCCCCAGACCCATGGCCGCAAAAGGCCGCAAGGTGACTCACACGTGGGGCCCTCCTGGGCTCTTGCTCCCCCCGCGGAGGACATTGGGGCGGCGAGGTGGTCACTCAGGAGTGAGGTGGTGTCTTGCCGGCTTTTGTAGGAAATGCCGCCTTTAGTTTACAAACAGGAAGGATGATTCCCAGTGATTCTGAGCTGTGTCTGCAAGGAGGCTGCTGCGTTCATGGCAGCCCCAGGTTCAATGGCACTCCTGGGTTCAATGGCACCCCCATGTTCAGTGGCACTCCCGGGTTCCATGGTATCTCTGGGTTCAATGGAACCCCAGGTTCAGTGGCACCCGCGTGTTCAAAAGCACCCCTGTGTTCAATGACATCCATGTGTTCAATGGCACCCCCATGTTCAGTGCCACCCCTGAGTTCAGTGGCACCCCTGTGTTTAATGGCACCCCCATGTTTAATGTCACCCCCGTGTTCAATAGCACCCCCATGTTCAGTGCCACCCCCGAGTTCAGTGGCACCCCCGTGTTTAATGGCACCCCCGTGTTTAATGGCACCCCCATGTTTAATGTCACCCCCGTGTTCAATGGCGCCCCTGTGTTCAATGGCACCCCCATGTTTAATGGCTCCCCCGTGTTTAATGCCACCCCCGAGTTCAGTGGCACCCGCGTGTTCGATTGCACCCACGGGTCAGAGAAGTGACTCTGGATGGTGCCTGTGGTCCCGACAACCCCTGAAGTGCCAGCGCTTGACCCTGGGATTCTCTAACATCACATCGTTGCAGGACTGAAACCTAAAACCTCCCCGTCGCACTGCAGACCCGTTAAACCTGCCTCCTTCCCTCCCTGACGTGGCGGAGCCGCACCTCTCCCAGTCCAGCTCTCGGGGACGGGAGTCCTCGCATGAACACCCCCTTCTGAGCCCCGAGTCAAGCTTGGTGCCCGTGGTGGCGTTTCTACCTGAGGCGCGGGCAGCACGCACTCAGCTCCCGCATGGCGCCCTCAGCCCCGGTGCCCACGCCTGTCCGCGAAGCGCGTCCACTCCGGTCCTGCTTTTCTGGTCTGCCGCCCTGTGACAAGAAAGGTGCAGGGCTGTTTTCCAAAGAAAGACACATCGGCTCCAAGTGACTGACTAACATGGAAGAAAGTTCCATGGAAGAAAAGAGGAACCAAGGTGAAAGAGGGGCCGGGACCACGG
>NW_005875479.1:0-12040 GCF_000147115.1 Myotis lucifugus | reverse complement strand
GAAAGATGACTTGGGTCTGTTTTGCATGAATTTATATGACTACTAAAGCATTTGGATTTTATCTCATAGGAAACAACGGATTCCAAACAAGAGAGTAACAAAATCAAATTTATGTTTTGGGAAGATAATGCTGACAGCAATAGACACTGCATATCTCAGAGAGCACCGATTAGAGGTAGTTAAGACTATCTCTACCACCACTATTCCCATCTTCATGGCTCCACCCACCACCACTTTTCACTTTTCGCATGACCTTACCTTCATTGAATACCTGTTGTTTGTGAACACTCAAGATGTTTTAAACATACTGCCTCAATCAATCCTTGTAGTAACTATTTTACATGTGACATAGAGCAAGATTAGGTAAAATGTCTGACGTCACCCGATAGAGAGTGATAGAAATATGGTCTGATATGAGAGCCCACACCTTTAACACCCTTAAACTCATCATTGCTTGAAAGTATCTAAAGTCCTCTTTTGAAATGGCATAGGGTTGATCTAAGAATAGAAAGAATAGAGTGAAAAAGAGTGAAGGAAGATCTGATAGATGGATTGCAAGGCTTGGCGACTTAAATAAACACCAGCAAAATAGATGTGTATAATGAAGAAAAAGAAAAAAATCCCAGATGAATTTGAGGCTTCTAGCTTAGTTGACTGAATGCATGTTGGTGTCATTTGTTAAGAAAAGAATGGCAAATGCACGCTGCATATTCCATGAGGTAAGTCTTCCCTTCCCCAATTGAATGAGAAACTAACCTCAAGGAGTATGCAGAGTGCATTTGCCATTATTTTAAGCTACTACCCAGAATGTGAATCCTCTTCCTCTATTTAATAAATCCTAGATGGCTTGAGTCCCATCTGAAATCCGGTACAGTCAAAGAGTTGCATTATTGTACTCTAGTCACTGTAAAATGGGCATATCTACTGCTCACTGTCAACCAATGCCCTTGCCAAGGACTTTGCCTCTATAGCAAGTGATGAAAAGAGTCAGAGACAGTTTGGAATCTATGCTTGTTGAGATGTCTAGTGCTCAGAGGTGTCAGAGGGCCACAGTGGTACCAAGAAAATGCCTGTGTTAGCTGTGGTGGCCGCAGTGCCCTGGAGACTCTCTGCATAGTGATATTTTTCTGTGTGTTGACCTCCTTCCCATTTTTGAATCAACCTTCTGTCAATTACTTGAATTCTAAAATAACTCGCAATCAATTCCTTTTTCTGTTAAGTCAGCCTGAATCAATCTCTGTTGATTGACACCAAGCACCCAGTTAGGTACAGAAAATAATAAGAACAGCTTAACTATGTTTAGTTCAAGTTGTCTGCAGGACATACAGAGTCAGATGCCCGGTAGGAAATGTGTAATCAGGTGGGAATTTAGGAAAGAGCTAAGGCAGAGCACACCCTGATGATGGCCCAAAGCAATATTTCCAGGCTCATTCCATGTCTGGGTAGCATTACCTGGAAAAGATATAAAGGAAGGAAACTCAAAGATGGAACCCAGCCCTAGCTGACTTGGCTCAGTGGATAAAGCGTCAGCCTGAGGACTGAAGGGTCCCAGGTTCGGTTCCGGCCAAGGGCACATGCCTGGGTTGCAGGCTTGATCCCCAGTAGGGAGCACACAGGAGGCAGCCAATCAATGATTCTCTCTCATCATTGATGTTTCTATCTCTCTCTCCTCCTCCCTCCTCTCTGAAATCAATAAAGAAATATATTTTTAAAAAAGATGGAATCCAGAGGAATACAGACATTTCTGATATATGAAAAGGACCAACGTGAACAAAAAGGTGGGGGGGGGGCTGACATGGAGTGGATCAGAGCTGGGTGCAAGTCAGGAGAGTTAGTTTCATGAAAAATTGGAAAAGTGAGACTATCAAGAAGAGTGGTAGCAACTACATCCATCTCAGCAGAAAGCATACCAAAAGATGTCATGGGGTTGGACAACAATCACTGGTGTCCTTAGGAGAACAGCTCACCTCATGCATTCCAACTTATTCTGAGAACCTGAAGTAAATGAAGTGGCTTTAACTTATAGTTCAGGTGTCTGACCCTATCCAAATAGTGGTGAACCCAATTGATCACTTCTTTCCTCTTGTCTCTGCTTATTTCTTTTTCTTCTTCTTGTGGAACTCTTCCCAGGCAAGGCCTAATGTTTGCCTGGGGCTGGTGACAGTAGAAAACAATGGGAGGGTAACTTCATGGCCGATCCTCCATGGTTTTTAATTGCTCATCTCCTGAAGAGAGGTGGAGTGAAGGTGGGAGCTGAACTACCTACCACGGTGACTACAAATGGATCCGACTTACAGAGACTAGGGACTTGGGCCCTTGTGTTTATGGCCAGCTGCAGGACACAAATGACAGAAAAACGCTGAGAGAATTTGATTTTGTTTTTCTTCTCTGGGCTTAGGAACCTATGAGCTTGTAGTTCTCCAATAAGGAACAGACCAGAACGATTTATTTAGTAAAGCTGTTCAGTTGTATGCAATTTCTATCACTTGTCCTGTTACTTTAAAGACTTAAACATTTTTTCCTCCGTTTTCCTTGTTCCTTTGAAGTTGTTTGCTTTACTTCTTAGCTAACTTCTGCCTTTAATAATAATCCATCACTGTTCAGTAGCTTCCTTAAAAGTTGTGTTTGACTTAGTGTGACTGTCAACTTCTTTCTGTCGTCCCAATACCCTTGATAATCATCTCCAACATCTCTCTATTAGATTCTTCCACCCACTTTAAGGACACTCTTATACTCGTTCATCTTCACAGATTGAAGTGTAATAATTTATTAAACTGTAATAATTTATTAAACTGTGAGTACACACTACAAAGTGAATGAGAAGCCCCATACTGAAGGAATCACCTTTTTTTTTTTATCCAAACCTAGTCACCTTTCTCAGTGCCTCTTCTAAATATACCAAGAGCTCTTAAACTGACACCCATCATTGTCTAAAGTGGTTCAAGCCCTAGCTGGTTTGGCTCAGTGGACAGAGCGTTGGCCTGTGGACTGAAGGGTCCCGTGTTCAATTCTGGCCAAGGGCACGTACTTTGGTTGCAGGCTCCTCCCCAGCCCAGGCCCTGGTCAGGACTCATGCAGGAGGCAACCAATGGATGTGTTTCTCTCACATTGATATTTCTCCCTGTCTTTCCCTCTCTCTTCTACTCTCTCTAAAAATCAATAGAAAAATATCCTCAGGTGAGGAATAAAATAAAAAAAATGAAGAGGTTCAAGATTTTATAATAACTTTCTCAAAGTGTATGTAAAATAACATTACCATTATTATCATTCCCATTTTTAGGTGAGGAAACAGAAGCAAAGAGAGGTTAAGGAACATGCCATAGTACTATAGACAGGTTTCAAAACAGCCGGCCTGCCCCCAGTGGTCATATGCAAAACCACTCTGCCACAGTACACCTCAATCAAGGGTTTTCCCAACCCTTCTTTAGTTTCCTTACTCCCCATTCCAATCAGTCACCAAGTCCCATGGATCCTTGTTGAGAAAGAATCATCTGACTCCCTATTTTCTCCATCATCAGGGCTAATAACCTTGGGCTATTCTCACTGCTCCCCTGAAATTGCTATAGTAGAGTGTGCCCGTGTTGTCCCCTCTACAAACCATCTTCCATTAATGACTTTTCATTATCTTCTCAGAAGTGTAAATGTCACCTACTTACAATATTTTAAAATATTCACTTTTCTTACAGGTTAATCATGTGTAACATCCTTAGCTGCTGAATGTATAAAACAAGAATCTTCAGGATTGGCACATTTATATCTCTGCAATCTTATCCTTTGCTGCAATGCCCCAGATTCTCATTCTCATTCTCTCTCTCTCTCTCTCTCTCTCTCTCTCTCTCTCTCTCTCCCTCTCCCTCTCCCTCTCCCTCTCCCTCTCCCTCAGCTTCTGCCTAACCACACCTATCCTCCTCTCCCCAAAATTCCCTCCTGTGCGCCCAGTCTGGTTCCTTGAATTGGTAGACACTCAGTGTTCACACGGCGAACTCCTCTGAGCCCTTTAAATCTAGACTCAGATCTGGAAGCCTCCCCGGATCCCTTCCACCTTGAAGCAGTTTAGTGTGACCCTCTTTTTTGTTTCTCTAGCATCTTACAGCATTTCAGTGCATCACATGTTAATAGAGAGTAGAGATTCCTGAGAACAGCAATTCTCTTCCATCTCTGAAGGCTCAGGCACTACAGATCGCCTCAAACACAGCAGGTACCCAACAAATGAATGACAAAATAAAGTCAGGTACAAAAAGTGGACACATCTCACTTAATTCATGCAATTATTTGACTGAAAAACCAAATTGCCCATTTTTCTTTGTTTTGACTATTAATCCATTGACAAGTTAAATGCTGAATTCTTATAACTTATATCTTTCCATATTTAAAAAAAATGTTCTGAATAAAAATCTTTCCTCCCTTAGGTGGCCTATGTCTACACTAATGAAATTGTTGTTATTTGCATCTAATTTTTAATTTTCTTTCCCCCCCTCATGCTTTACTGATGAACAAATGAGCACCCATCCACCACCCTCAAGTTTTAAAATGGACAAATGACCTGCATCCACAGAAAGCACGGTGGCCAATTACCCAGGGCATATTTAAAACAATATTAAATTATCCATAAAAATGATCTTTATCGAGTTATTCACAGTTATTCCGCTCTTTTCACAATAAATTTGAGGCATCTTATAATGAAACATAAAATACAAGAATAAAATAAACACATAAAGTAAGGTCCAAGAAAAAAAGGAGAATTCCTGAAATGGCAACCACAAATGTCAGCATACATGTTGATGCTAAGCTCTAAACTTCACGTTGAGCTTTCTTACAAAAACGGTAAAATGGGAATGATGTTTAGTTATATAGACGTTTTGCCAAGTAAGAAGGATCGTTGAAGCTTTTCTAGATAACAAAGGAAAAACATAGCTTACATACTATTAAAGTTTATCCCCACCTCTTTTTTCCCCCAAACAGGTAATAAGCATATACCATGTGCATATCCGTCACACCCAGACATGTGACTTGATCCTGATGACTCACAGTCTCCCATCTGTGAGAAGACAGTTTCCCTAACTACCACATGGACTGAATGGTCTCTAAAACCTACATCACCTTATGTTCCATAAATGTTTCTAATTCAGGCACCAACATAGATAGGTATCCTATAATTCAGTTTAATGGGCGTTATTCAGGAAGAGCCCCTTAGATTACTCCATTATTAGTTTTCATTTCTTATAACATGTGTGTGAGGAGGAATAAAGTGGCTTTGAAACTTTTATAATCAATAAGCTTTGTATATGGAAGCAAACAGTATCCTGAATTAAGACTGTCTCTTTTTTTAAAAAGTTTTTGCACAGTTTTGCCTGAAGCCTTTTGAAAGTAGCTAGAGGTTTACCTCGTCATGATCAGTGTATGAATGAGTTCACAGCCATTAAGGCATAGATCCTAATCTGCCCAGCATTTTACCCCACGCCCCACTGGGGCTTTCACAACAAGACTTTCATTAGCGGTCGGCATTTTGTTAGTCTGCTCGGTTCATTGCTCAGGTGTGGGGCCACTGAACTCAATTACGGCTCCTCGCATGGAGTTTTGAAGTACAGCGTTACTAAGAAGCGGCTTGTTAGAAAAAAGTCAAATGTCTTCCGAAATGTTCTGTATTTTATCTGATTTGTTGTGAAATATTATCACTATTTTTAGCTGTAACACAGGGATAGTAATAATAATAACATAAATGCATCCTATCCCCTCCCTGGTTCCACTTTGTGGCAACGTAAGTGCAAAACAATGTATTACTATTCTGGTACTTGCCAGTTGGAATTGTTAAAGCTGTTAAATTGAATCATACAGTGGCCACTGGATTGAGTGCTACTGTTGAGCTGTAATATTTACTCGTATAAGGCCAACTGAATAGGAATGAAAGCGAGTTTCTGTCCGTGGTGCTGAAAGCAAATCGTCTCCCACAGGATTTGATGCTGAACAAGTTTAAAGAAACCTCTTATGTTGAATCATGCATGTATTGTAATGTCTCTAATAAATCAATTACTTTTTGGCAGCAAAATGTCACAGCATTTCAAATTCTGATAATCACCTCCACTTTACTGTGCTTTAGACTGTTATAATTCACACAATCTAGCATGGAATGAATCAAGGAGAAGGTTGAGTAACAAAGAAACAATAAAAAAAAAAAAACACTTTAGGCTGGTATACTTGACTCGGATTTAAAGAGGCTAAAATCCTTATCCATCCCCAGTAAACTAATGAATACATAGATATAATACCCCATCTCAAGCATGACCTGGGAGCAAATCTATCCCTTGGTCTCTTACTTGGAAAATCCTTTGTTATGTATAGAGAATAATCCTTCAAACATTTATTATTTGTTAAGCACAAACATATGCATGATGTCTTTTGTTACTCATATAACCCAGTTTTACACTCTTCAAATGACAAGATGTGACTATCTTCGACTCGTTATATTGCAACGAGGAAAGAAACTGCCTTCAACTTAAAAGTGTTTCATCTCCTATAGAGATGAAAACTCTCTCTGAAACGGATTTTTTTCCTATGTGTTTTATTATTTGAAGGCTGAATCTATCTCTCTAACTGACCACAATGTCAAAAACCCATCTTATTTTTAAATGCCTGCTTTATATCACCTAGCCTTGTGCAAATAGCATCATCTGCAGCCACTGTACCTGACTACCTCTCCCTCTGGAATGAGAAGCTGTATGAGTTTCCCTAAAGCAGATAAATGAGCAAGCCTTCTGCACACAACACGGATTCTCCTCTGCTCACAGTAACACTTAACTGGAGGGAAAATCCGAACATGCTTTGATCAAGCTGAATTCTTTCATGGATTCATTCAGTGAACCTCTCTTTAGTGTCAAGCATAGGTCAGGACCCCACGAGATGGCAATAATATAGAAATACATTTTAAAAACCTGGCTCCTGTCCTCCCAGGATGCAATGAAAGCAAGGGAACCCCCATGAGATGGACAATCGCAAGAGGTGTGAGGGAAACGACAGTAATGATACAAATAAAAATCTCTGAACCCAGCAACTTCATGGAGATGAGTGGGGTGGAGTATGGGGATATCTAAGGTTTACTTCTCAAAAAGGCAGGTCATTTCAAGTCATAAAAACACGGGGTAAGATATATTTTTTTCAGGCTGAGAAGGAAGATACAGAGAATGGCAGAATCCCGATGAATAATTTCCGGTTATATCTCCCATAACCACTTCAGAGACAGTCTCTGTGACTCCATCTCTCAAGAGCAGAAGAATCATTCTTCATCTGCCATAAAGACTATGTTCTGGTATATTCTACCTTTAGACAAACTTGGTTGACTTTACCAATTTTGAGGTTCTACTGTCTGCGGAGGTGGCAACACATGGAGAGCAGAAAACAGGGTGTGAACATCCATGAGTGATACCTGTGAGAGGACCAGCTTGATGGGAGGGGCTGGGCCGAGAATGCCAAGGTGGTCACTGCAGAGATGAGAGATCACAGGCCCAGGGGGAGTGCACTTGTGCCCTCCACCCACACTGCCCTGAGAACCAAGCACACCCACACCTTTAATTAAAATCCTACATGTATATATTCTGCACTGAATCATTCTCTAGTACCAGAGCCGGGCACTTTTATTACCCACTTTATTTGCATAGCGGCAGCCTCCCAGGTCCCCGGCCTGAACATTGCTGCCCTCCCTCCAGCAAGCTGCAGGGGAAAGCGAAGGCCCTTGGTCCCCTGGTTCCCAACAGCCACAGCAGATAAATGTGAAGTCCTGTTCCCCAGAAATACTCATCTGAGGAGGAGAGCGGACTTGATTATCATGAATTCTGTGCCACGCTCCTCTTCCTGCCTGACAATAACCTTCCCTCTCCAGAGCAACAATAATCTGCACACAAACAGACGTGACGCTTTTCAAAAAGTAATGAACTCCGAGGCGTTGGAGCCAAGGCAAGCGTAGTTTAAATGCAGGGCTCCGGCAACCCGGAGAGGCTATCAATTATACAGCCCTGCCGTCAAGGAAGCAGAAATAATATTTCAAAGAGTCATTGCCAGAAAGAGAAAGAAAAAGAACATGTCACAAAAATCACCCCATTCCGAGCAAGCAGTTTCAAGAGCGAAGATGGGGGGCTACAGCCTGCCAAAGGGAACCCCCTCCATCCAGAGGGCAAAACACAGGACACGGTGACTTCCCTCACCCAACTCCCCTGAGCCCCTGATGTCACTTTTTTCAGCACTGTTTTCCGTTACCCCTGGGGCATGTAGAGAAGTACATTCTTAATTTGATAATCCATTCACAAACATTTTTTTTTTAGAGTTTAAAACAATGCATCATATAAGTACAGGGACGCGGTAGTTTATAAAGCCAGTTTACATTCACGGTTTAATTTTATTCTTACAATAACTGTTTGAAGTGGGGAATGAGCATTATGATGTCTGTTTTGCAGATGGCAGAATCCAGGCTTGGAGAAGTTCAGTGTCTTGTCCAAGGTCAACCATGTATGAAGTGCCCAGCTGAGGGCCTAGAAGGCAGGAGCCCATCAAGATACACTTTCTGGTAATAAAGAGTGATGCGATTACATCATCAAAGTATTTTAAAAGTCTGGTAGCCAGTTAAGGCTTTTTGCCAATGCATCCCTCTGTTGAAGGCAGTCTAGTAATAGCAGGGTAAGGCAGTACAGGCTCATAAGAAAGTTCTAGCCACAAAGAGCACAAGACACACTTTCGGCTAACGCATTCTCAACTGTTTTTTGGTTGTTGTTTCATTTTCTAAGGGAGTAGGGATGGAGGCAGGCCAATGTGTTGTTGTTTTTTTTAAAAAAGGTTCATACCATTCAGGCTGTTACATTTAAAAATAAATGTTTTTGCCCTAGCTGTTTTGGTTCAGTGGATAGAGCGTCGGCTTGCAGACTGAAGGGTCCCAGGTTCGATTCCGGGGAAGGGCACATGCCTGGGTTGCAGGCTTGATCCCCAGTAGGGGGCAGGAGGCAGCCAGTCAAGGATTCTCTATCATCATTAATGTTTATATATCTCTCTCCCTCTCCCTTCCTCTCTGAAATCATTAAAAGTATATTTAAATAAATAAATAAATGTTTTATCTTATAGAAGGGCAGCAACTCTATACCCAGGGGCCTTCAATCCTTACTACGATGGAAACTAGTCACATTCTGTGAGGCTCATTTTCTTCACCTAGAAAATGCCATTGATAATACATGCCCTACATACTTCATAAGCTGGTTATATAAGGGATAGGAAAGCACTTTTATGAAGTGAAATGCATACAACTGTTACCTATGTAACAAACGTCTGAGTAACTGTCCTCCAAGGAGCCCAGTGTCCCTCCATGGAGAAGAGGAAATGCCTAGCCTACTGCATATCTGTTGAAATTAGCAAAATAACAAGAACAAGGGCAGAAAGCATCATGCTCACTCATGTTGGTCCTCAGCACCATGGTTCAAAACGACAAAGAAAAGACATGGAGATAGTTCAAAGCATGGGATTTGGAAGTCAGAACAGAAGTCCCCATACCCACTATCTGTACACTCATGGTCAATCATAAACATCTTAATTGTTCTCAGTCCAGTCCCCTTGTCATAAAATGGTAATGATATAGAAACTTAACTCATAATCTTCTTTCAAAGTTTAAACTAGAAATGTGCAAAGAAGACACACAGTGCCTGGAAACAATGCAAAGCGATGATAATAATTATCTGTGTTACTATATCTTAGCTCACGTTTTGCAAATTTCCTGTGTAAGGGCGTTTAGATGGACAGTGTTATCGCCCTCTCTTCTAGATGTCTACCATCAGACACTAACTGGCTACATGGGGTATTGTGAGGTTTAATGAATTGTGATGAAGAACCTGGGGGACATTGAGCCACTGAGAGTTACAGGATGGTATGTGAGTTACATGACTTTTTATGCCAGTCCTTTGGTATTACAGTTGATCTTGCCTGGTTTCCTCTTACATTGATCTGCGCAGAATGCTCTTGACGCAAATGCAATTTTCTGTGGCCAGGAATCAAATTCACCAATCAAACATGGCAAAAGCGATCAAAACAAAGGGCAGAAGTTGTGCTATTTCCAGCACAAATGATCAGTTCTTAAGTTTCTGACAGCATCAAACGGAAAAATCAAAATAACTTGAGACAGAAATAGCCCAGACATCCTGGGTCCTCAACCCATTGGCTACGTTCCCAAGTGACCTGAAGCCCTCCACTACGTATAAATGGGGAATTATACATCTTGTGAGGTTGCATGCTGGGGAGAACTGGGAGTTCGCACAGAACATGGCTGGCCTTTCCCACACTGTTCCTGAATTCAATTATTGACATTTCAATAGATTGTAATAGTCTCATTCATCTCTGAGGCCACAGCATTTCAAGCTATGGTGATTTCTAGCCACTGGACCCATTTTCACCAACTCTGGTCTTTCAAAGAAAATCTTCATATGCCATGGACACATTTTCTGACTGTGTCTTAGGTCGGGACATATCCTGGACAGTGTTCAGAAAGGGATTGTGGTAGATGAGAGAACTGAGGGAGGCAGAGACAGTCCGAGAAGACCATCCTTGTTTAACTTTGCAGACATTGCAACACAAAACATCTCTGTAACAGCTGTTGATTGCTAAACCTTTCCCCATATTAACTTTCTAAAACAGGCAAACCCTGAAGAATAGACATAGATGGCATCACATATGATACAATCTCCACCCTGACCTCACCATAGCTGATGGGAACAAGGCTGGCCACCTGACTCAGATGAAGACAGTCTTGCAAACATTCCTGATAATTTGGACTTATGGCACCAAACCCAGCCAGTTGACTGTGTTTTATCAAGTTCTTTAGGGTGTGTACCAAGCAGACCAAGGCCACACAGAGATGAAATTAGTGGTGATCTGAGACACCCTGAGTTAGAGACTCAAGAGACCATAAGACGTATAGAAAGAGGCACAAAGAGACCAGGGAGACCCAACAAGAGAAACCCATGGGGGAAATGCCAAGGGTAGTTGCTTCTTACAGGATCAGCCTGTTCCTCTTGCACTTATTTCCACAAGTCTTTCCCATCTTTCTAATAAACCTTCTTTTCCTATTTGAGAGAATTCTTTAACACAAATGGGTTTTTAACCATGATACAGATTTTTTGGGTAGATATTGTATTTGAAAAAGTCAAAGGGGAAATAGAGGCCATCTGAGTGCATGGAGGGCCACCAAAGGGGTCATCCACAGTGACTGGGTACAAGCCAGGGTGCTTGCTTGGCCTCCAGACAGAGTGGTGTGATGACCGGGGAAAGTTAGCCAACCTCTGAAGAGAGAAGTGAATACATTGGAGCCCTTCATGAAAGAAATGATGAAGAATTAGAAACACGTTCAATAACCCACATTTACTGAGAAAAATACTTGACATTCAGGGAATGACACTTGGCCTCAAAAGAGTTCCATCTTTTGGGTAAAGCGGTAATTGCAATATAATGAGGTGCGTGCGTGATAGAAACGTGCAACGTGCCTGAACTATGTAGAAGAGGAGACTTCAGGGTGTCATGGGCATCTTCCTATATTATAATTCCCACTGTGAGGTCAGGGACCATTTATGATTTGTTTTCTTATTCCCAGCACTTGCCAAGGTGTCTGACACACAGTAAGAGTTTTACAAATACATGTCAACTTGAATTTTAAAATATACTGAATGTTTTTTAACATTAATTCTTTCATCTAATTACAATCCCCCTCACAATAACCTGATGTGTTCTTATATTCATGCTGTTATAAATGAAAAGAGCTAGAACTCAGAGAGATTAAATATCAAATTGAAATATATGCAACTGCTAATATTCAGCCATTTTGAGCTATAATTTGTGGAAATTTCAATGCATAGTAAGATTCAAAATTCATATATCTTAATTAAAAACCAAGCACTTTTTATTACTACATAGGACTCAACTATTCCATGTGTTTCTAGTAGAAATAACCAAGAGGCAGACATTAGAGGCAGGCAAATTTTGTCTTAACACTTGGAGTTAAAAAAAAATTGCTAGAGCTTTT
>NW_005875478.1:0-12041 GCF_000147115.1 Myotis lucifugus | reverse complement strand
CACACACACACACACACACACACACACACACACAGCTCGATCTGTACAATGTTGGGACCAAATATCACTGGTCTGTGAGTCATGTGTCTCAGGTAAAGAGAGGTGAGGATAAGACCAAGCTTTCTCCCCACTTCAAGGTAGGTTATAAAACTAAGAACAAAACGGAATGAACCACCACATCACAGACTTTTCACTCATTGTGTCCTGTCCTTTTCCTTTGGGGCAAGGCTATGAAATGACCAAAATGGGCTCAAATCTCAGGCTGGCCCTTGTCTTGGACCAAGATCGTTTTGCAGCATGCCAGAGAGAATGACCCAGAGTCTCAAACCGGAGGTCAGGAAGGATGGGGCTAGTTTCTCCCAGAGCAAAAGGGCCGGGGTCAAAACAGATTTGAGTGATTCTTGCCTCTTAGTGAAAGGCCTCTGCACAGCTTGGAGGTGAGGCCCACAGCTCCTCTAAGTGTGAGGAGATGAGGCCCACAGCTCAGAGGTGAGGCCTACAGCTCGGAGGTGAGGCCTACAGTTTGGAGGTGAGGCCCACAGCTAGTGTGAGGAGGTGAGGCCCACAGCTCAGAGGTGAAGCCCACAGCTCCTCTAAGTGTGAGGAGGTGAGGCCTCCTCTACATGTGCAAACCCTTAGATACCAGTTGCAAACGGTAAACCTGAGAAGTTGGGAATAGGTGACAAAAGAGCATCAAAGACTGCAGTCCGGAAGGAAAGTGCTCTGCATTCAGAGGCTGTCCCTGGGGACTTCCAGGGTTGGCACAGACTAGACTGAACAGAGTACAGGATGTTCCCTTACCACCTTTAAAAAGGGATACTCCTGGGTTCTTTCTTTCATTGAAAATTGGCCAGGGCCATGGAGGGCTGACTGGGGCCTATTGCCTATCTTAACTGTCAAAGTCTACCTGCAGGGTCTCCTATGGCCACGGAAGCCAGGCCAGGAAGGGGTTTGGAGGTAAAGAAGTGCACGGTCACTCCCTCCTCTGTGCCTCCATAGCAGGAGCTCGCGCCTCCATCACAGCGCTCTGTGCTAGAATGTAATGCAGTAACATCCTTTAAACAACCGAACTCAGTAAGGGCTGCGGCTCTGCATCTTCAATGCTCAGCATAGTGCGTGGCACAAAGTATGCCCTGAGAGACATGTGCTGAAGTAACCTGAAGATCCTTTCTTGACTACTCTTTGCTGAGCCCCCAGTCTAATGGTTCCTCAAAGCACGGGATGCACATGTTCAGGCCTGAAATATCTCAGGCTACCGGCGTAAGCATTACCTGGAGAGTTTAGGAAAAACAGACGTCCTTGCGCCCCTGAAGGTTCTAATTCAGCACCTCTGCAATGGGGCCCTGCGATTCTAATTTAAAAATGCTTCTCAGATGATTTTGATATGCGGCCAAGTGATGGATCACTGGCCTACCTGGGAGAAATGATGAATTGCGAACAATATCAAACTCATTTAAACTCTTCAAGCCCCTGCCTGAAGTTTTTTATTTTTAACAATTATTCTTATGTTGCCTCGCTTTGTCATTCGTCACATTAAGCGATGTGACGCAGTTCTACAGAAACTCCTATTTCATGCATTTATTTTCAGGTTTGTCACACCAGCACTTTAGGAAGTATAACCTTCACTCAGAACCCATATACATGTAAACATCGCGTTTTTCTAAAAGCTGATATGTCCTGCAATCAAAATGGATATAATAATAAAGGATAGGAAGTCACAACGAGGCGCCACTGCCCTGAACACTCAGTTTGAAGCAGGTCAGCATGAAATGTTCCCCATAAAATCCACGTTAAAGCCCCCACAGCTGAATATGCTGGCCACTGAGTGGGTGTGGTGGGAGACATCTGTTCTGGACTCTGCACACCCTTGTTCCCTGGAAGAGAAGGGGAAAGGAGGGATGCATGAGGCACCAGATACTATCTTTCTCAAGTGTGACTTTAGTGTTCTGAAATAAAAAGTCTCTAGAAACTCTGAATTAGCTATAAATCATAAACCAACACAAATTACTGCTATAGTATCTTCAAAATGGCAGTGAAAAAGGTTGCCCAGAGCTAAATGGCAGTCTTAGCCCAGAAAGCTTTCTGGCCCATGGTATGAGGAACTGCCTCTTACCTTCATCCTGTTACGTTGATGAATTTCAAACCTCGGCAGGAACATTAGCCAGGCCTGCCGAACCTGGCACAATAAAACTTCCAATTGTTTCCAGCAGTTCCTAGCTGAATTCATTTTGCTTTCAAAGCTGCAGAGTCCCAAGGACAAACGCTCCTCTTGTAGGTAAAGAGTATTATTTATCCTTAAATCTCCATGCTAGCTGGCTGATTCTCCTCCCACTCCCCAGCATATGCCTCATTTACAAGAAAGAGCCATCTGATGATTCATTAGCTCCTCCCTGAATGTGGGGATTCATAAACACTGGCCATTCAGCGTGGCCTTACATACTCCCTACAAATGGCCTACACATACGAAATGTAGAAGAAAGCGTATGAATACATTTTCCTTTGTTTCCTCTAAAACTATAAAGTAAAATTAAAAAAAAAAAACTACCCAGATGTCTGTCACCACAGCTTGTTCTGAGGACACTGATCACAGGACACAAAAGGACAGACACCCTGTGTACCATGTGGGGACCTCACTTGCTTCTTCAGTGGCCAGAGCACCTGGCACAGGAATGCCCCAACACCAACTGCTGGCTGGTTAAATGAGTTGCAGCTGAAAGTTTCTTGGTCTCAAAATTAGAAATTGATAACACTTTTTAAGAGATGACTCAAGTGGTGGAGGAAAAGAGAGAGGAAGAGAACTATGCCAAGCAGCTAGACCAGGGATCCTCAAACTTTTTAAACAGGGGGCCAGTTCACTGTCCCTTAGACCGTTGGAGGGCCGGACTACAGTTAAAAAAAACAAACAAACTATGAACAAATTCCTATGCACACTGCACATATCTTATTTTGAAGTAAAAAAACAAAATGGGAACAAATACAATATTTGTATTTGCATGTGGCCCACGGGCCGTAGTTTGAGGACCCCTGAGCTAGACTATTAGTTGCCTAGAGCAAGGCCAGGTCTTTTCTGTAATTTCAGTGTCTCCTACTTGGTTTTACACCCAGCAGGTTCCAATATATACTCTCCATTTCCTGGCAGCAGCCTTTCATTTCATTTATGTTTTATCTCCTGAGATGAATATTGTTTCCTAAATTCCTTGGTTAAAAATGCATTTTAAAGTTGTTTTCAGTGGAAATGCCTGGGACAGTCCTTAAGAGAGAGGCCGTAAGGCCCAGTGGAAAGAGCTGGCTGTACTTGGCAGGAGATCTGGACTCTGGTTCTAATCGCCTCACGTGTGCTGTAGCCCCGGCATCCGGCTGTAAAATTGGGATCAAAGTAGAGGCAGAAGGTGGCAAAGTGGGAAGAGCTGAAGAAAGAAACAACAAATCCAGGGTTTTCATTCTAGTCTTCCGCCCGAAAGACCAACAGCATTTGAGGAAAGTCGCTCTATCTTGCCAGGGCTGTTTATTCCTCTAGAAAAGAAGAGGTTGGACTAACTGAGCTCCAAGGCCCATTCCACCTCCAGAGCCAGATATCTGTGGCCACGCTGACAATGTAGCAGGGGTCCACTCTTCCCATCTCCCTGCCAAACCTGGCTTGTCCCCGTCCTGCAGGTGGGGTGGGGAGGCTTCACCTGCTGGCACACGCCCACCTACCTCCTGAGTGACCCTCACTGATCCTGGAGGCTCACCTGGAGGGAGGTGTGAAGTCAGTGTTGCCACCTTAAGCCCGGGGTCTTGGAGTGCCTAGGGGGTCCTGGAGTGCCTAGGGGGGTCCTGGAGTGCCTAGGGAGTCCTGGAGTGCCTAGGGAGTCCTGGAGTGCCTAGGGGGTCCTGGAGTGCCTAGGGAGTCCTGGAGTGCCTAGGGGGTCCTGGAGTGCCTAGGGAGTCCTGGAGTGCCTAGGTGGTCCTGGAGTGCCTAGGGAGTCCTGGAGTGCCTAGGGGGTCCTGGAGTGCCTAGGGGGTCCTGGAGTGCCTAGGTAGTGCTGAATCTTGCCAGCTCCTCCCCAAGTGGAGCCTTGGTCTCTGGACTCTGCTCCTGGCTAAAGTTCAGGTCCAAACCTGGTGGACCACCCAGCACTCAGTGCTGCCACCAGTGGGCAGGGAACATGCTCTTAGCCCAGTGATGGCGAACCTTCTGAGCTCTGCGTGTCAGCATTTTGAAAAACCCTAACTTGCCCTGACCGGTTTGGCTCAGTGGATAGAGCATCGGCCTGCGGACTGAAGGGTCCCGGGTTCGATTCCTGGCCAAGGGCATGTACCTGGGTTGCGGGCACATCCCCATTAGGGGGCGTGCAGGAGGCAGCTGATTGATGTTTCTCTCTCATCGATGTTTCTAACTCTCTATCCTTCTCCCTTCCTCTCTGTGAAAAAAATCAATAAAATATATTAAAAAAAAAGAAATAAAAGAAAAACCCTAACTTAACTCTGGTGCCCTGTCACATATAGAAATTTTTTGATATTTGCAACCATAGTAAAACACTTATATTTTTTATATTTATTTTATATATTTAAATGCCATTTAACAAAGAAAAATCAACCAAAAAAATGAGTTCGCGTGTCACCTCTGACACACATGTCATAGGTTCGCCATCACTGTCCTAGCCCAAGCTCCTACTGCCATGCTCCTGCCCCAGTCACACCCGGTTCCTCCTCTGTGAGACAGAGATGGCAATGTTGTCTTCACCAGTGTGGTGTGAAGATCATGGGAATGACACTCGGTGTGCCTCATACATAGCAGGCACCCTACAAGAGATAACCACTATTACTGTTGATAACTCTAATAGAAAGTGCCAGAGAGATGTTAACTACACCTTGTGAGTGCCTGGGAGAAAAGCTCAGGGCCAGCCCAGTGAGTGACTGACGGGTGCACAGAATGAGCAGACCCACTTCCCGCACCTCTTGCCTGACCGACACCGAGAGTCCATAAGCTAAGCCTGGTGGGTTTCTCTAATGCACTTCCAGTCCCCCCTGGATGGACCATCTGGTAGAAGAGTGAGTTGGAGAGCAGAGTACAAGACAGACTATTCCTCTATCAAGGCTTTCACCCCCTTTGGGGAACATTCAAAGAGCCACATGCTTCTTCAAGTGTTAAGCAATCCCTTTGGATTTAAAGGAAGAGATATGAATAACTGAGGACGGTAAGTTGTATTTTGCCAAATAACATCATTATGACAAAAGCTCAGAGGAAACCGAGGTGCTAGAAAGAACCTGCTGCCTCCATTCATATTTTTTTCATTCTTCTTGGGTTTATGCAGGAGTAAGCTTCTTGGACACATGTATTCTGATGTACCCCTGGGGCCTACTTCAAGAAATACTTTTTGAAGCTAAAGTGGCTAAGTGGTCTTATTCAAAGAATTTTTAAGCTCTGGAGGCCAGTATGTTAAAAATAGAGTGGAGTCCCTCAGTCTCATCACAGGTGGCTATTTGTCAATGTAATGAAATCATGAGAGAAACAGGCTGGCCCAGCAAGCACCGCCAGGACTCTGGTTGCTTCTAAGGTTCAGTCCTGTTTCTGGTAAGAAGAAAGGCCGTCTGGATTCAAACCACCTGGTAAACGCTTTCCTAAGAAAAACCTGGCCACATCATCAGAATACTCACATTCATAGCAGGCACTGGGGCCTCAGAACCTGTGCCTGCCAAGGCCAGACAGATCTGACCAGACAGAGCTCAGGATGCCACACGGGGACCTGGGCAGGAGGAGAGTGGGAAGCAGCTTGGAGCCACCAGGCTGACAGTGCCTGCGAGTCTGCCCAGGCCTCTCCCACAGCATACACACTCACCCAGACCCCACAGATGCCTCCAGGCGGACTCTCCTGGCCGAGGCTGTGGGAGCTGAAACTGAGATGACGATGAAGCCCAGCAGAAGAATCACACTGCTATTCCAGACCAGGGGTATTTTTATCCTTGTTTGAAACTGTACCAAGAAGCCAAGAGAAAGTGCACTATGAATGAGGCCCCCTCCTGGGTACAACACTCACATCATCCAGCAAGATTTGACTCTGAGCCAGATGCTTTACAAATGTCATCTCTGGGACCTGCCACTATCCCTACACACTCACTGACTGAGTGACTGACCCTCCCATCCACCCTCCATGCCAGGCTACTGTTACCCATTTTATTGGTGTGGCGACTGGAGCCTAGAAGGGTTACGTAGGAGGCCGACATTGCACAGCTCGTAGATGGGGAGCTAGACTTGACAATCAGGATTGTCCTGCTCCACAGGCCATTTCCTTTCTCTTATAACATGATGCCTCCAGTAATGCAGTGGGGCTTTGAATGGGAGATTGAATTCTTCTACCTTTTCTACTCTAATACAGGTCCTTGCTGTTTATTCTTAGGGCTAGAGAGAAGAAAGCAGACTTAAATGCTACAAGAAGTCTGTCCCCTGCAATGTCCATTCACGTGTCACACCAACATTGCCCAGAGATCCAGGGTTTTCCTTAAGCATGCTCTGTAGTGCCTGGGCATTAAGCTTTTTGAGAGTTTATTCCAGAGAATGCCTTGTAATTCTTATGCTGAGGAAAACACTACCCAGATTTGTTTTCTTCCTCTAGCTAATGCTTCCCAAAGAAGGAATCTTGGGGATGGCCATATGCCTCAAAAAACCCCCCCAAAAAACAACACAATGTTTTCTCTTGCCTTTTGACTCCAGAGCGCTTACTCTTTTTTATTGGGGTATTTTTAATATTATTTTATTTTTATTTTTCTAATTGATTTCAAAGAGGAAGGGAGAGGGAGAGAGAGATAGAAAAATCAATGATGACGAAGAATCATTGATTGGCTGCCTCCCACACGCCCCACACTGGGGATTGAGCCTGCAACCCAGGCATATGCCCTGACCCGGAATCGAACCATGATCTCCTTGTTCATAGATGAATCACTGAGCCACTCTGGCTGGGCTAATTGGGGTATTTCTTATTTGCAAGGTGAGACTTGAGCCTCTTCAGGACAAGGGTAGTGAAGACACCTGGTCTCTCCATCCTCCAAATGCTCAGCCGCCCCTGTGTCCAGCAGATGGTCTCCATGCACATCAGATGAAGCGAGAAGCTCAGAGAATGTTCAGCACAGCCTCTGCCACATCCGTGCCCACAAACGTAGGGGTGAGAGAACAGGAATGGCAGTGGTAGCTGATGTTACTGCTGATGTGGGGTCCTGTTTGTGTGCTGACCTCTGGGAAGTCACATGATCTCTAGGACCTCAGTTTCTTCATTTATCAGGTCGTAGAGATTGTGTGTGAACGTTCTTTGACTCTAGAATATGAATAAGTTGGATTCCTCCCTATCTACTTTCTCTTGTTTCCCAAGATGCTGCTTAAACTCACTGTCACAAAAGCCATGTGTCTGCATATTTTAAAAGACATGATTTAAAAGCAAAGGAAAGCTCAGCATTTCAGTCTCAGGAAGTTTCAAACATCCTCATATTTCTAGCAATTTCCATGTGGTTTGTTAGAAGCTCTTTCTAATATCTTATTGGTGGTTCTCTATACTCTATCATATCCTCCAAGGGATTGGAGAGAAGAAATGACCCAAGTGTTGATGGGAAAGCCACACAAAGACTATCTGGCAGCATTCTAATTAAGCAAAGCAGACAGAGCAAAAGATGGCTAAATCGTATACCTGACTCTCCCTCGCTACTGTGCTGCTGAGCCCCACACAATAGGCCTTTGGAAGCAGCCAGCTTGTCAGCATCATTCCCTAGCACAGTGGGTGAGCTGAGGCAAAGATAATTTTCCAGGTTGTTTGGCTATCAACAGACAGCAAATTGCTTAGCTGAGCAAACATGATGCCCTTCAACTTGTTGCAAAATTCTTAAACAAACCCTGAAAATGTGCTCTCACTTTACTTCATAGCTAAAGGATGATGAATTCGTACTTAGAAATTAAGTTGGTGGGTACACATATAAACATACACTCTTATAGAAAACAGCATTAGGCTTTAAAACTATTAAAATTGGTAATTACATACAACTTAAAAATATATGCACTTTCATCACACTTGCCTTCTGCCCATTGGCACGCTGGTAAATGGCTCTTGGTGGTGTGGGAACCCAAATTTGTAGCACATGCCAATTTATATGGTGTAAATACTCCCACCATGAAATTTCAAGCTACCAGTGTAATGTTTCTGAATGCGAATTTAGAAGAGATACATACATACAATCAGAAAGCCAGTGGAACAGCTTCAGCACACTACTGTCTTGCCTGAAACTCAAGCCCTGATCCTGGACTACAAGGGTGAGTCATCGAGAGCCTGCTTCTTCCAGGCCGGCTCTGCAGAGATCTCCCTGTAATCTTTTATGCAGCTATCACTCTAGACTCTACCCCCAGGTTCTTCAGTCTTCAGTCTTCAGCGAACATTTCTGTCCTGAGGTCAACCGAGACTCAGGAAGAAATTAACCTTCTTTCATATATATATGATTTCAGAGAAGAAGGGAGAGGAAGAGAGAGAAACATCAATGATGAGAGAGAATCATTGATCGGCTGCCTCCTGCATGCCCCCTACTGGGGATCAAGTCTGCAACCCAGGCATGTACCCTGATAGAGAATCAAATCATGACTTCCTGGTTCATAGGTCAATGCTCAACCACTGAGTCACATTGGTCAGGCAGCCTTCTTTCTTTTTTACTGAGCTCCTTCTCCTGATCTCAGGAGGCAGGCTTCTTTGTTATCCTGTCTCTATCTCAAACCAGGCTGTTTGTCAAGAACTTGCAGAAAAGCAGAGTATTCAATAATTTGCTGGACCCCAGGATGAAGGCGTTTCATTAGAGCCCCATGGATCTGAGGCAGAACCAGCCTGGATACACTGCCACATGTCCAGGCAGTTGGCCTATTCCCCTAAGTTGTATCATCCTGATAATGAACATTAAGTAAAAAATCTGTGTATAACATTTGATTCCCCAGAACTTAACAATAGTCATCTCTTAGTATCAGGGAAGCTTGGTTCTAGGACCCCTGGATACCAGGATCTGTGCATGCCCAAGGTCCTTAGAGGAAATGGCGTAGAACAATGCATACTCTTGGCCCTTCACATCCTCAGATTGAAAATATTGTTTTGGTTGAGTCCACAGATGTGAAACTGGGAATACAAAAGGCCAGCTGTATATTTATTGAAAAAATCCATATGTAAGTGGACTGTGCAGTTCAACCCTGTGTTGTTCAAGGGTCAACATTGGAACTCCAAGTCATTTCTAAGGGTAAAAAGCTAGGGTTAATGTTGGAAAATGGGCCCTGTAGCCCTATTTTATTCAATGTATCAATTCACATGAGGGTCTGCTGTTCCAAGTTATTTTGCTCTCCTATGTCTTTCTCTCTGTTTGGCTCCTTTTCTTCTGTCTCCCAGACTCTACTCTGCTCTCAGATTCTCTTTTTGTCTCTCCTCCTTCATTTTCCTCTTTTAAAATGGAGACACAAAGAGAATGGAATGAAAAAGAAAGAAGGAAATTCGTAAGATAAGGATTATATTTGCATTTATTTCATCTGTATTGTCTATCTCATGCTTGTTTCTTGGATTTTAAATCCCACACAGTGTTTGAGGAACTTCTTTTTAGAGCTCAATTATCCATTTATATAGTTACTTTTCCAAAATAGAATTCCTCCCACCCACTCCATCTAGTGGATTCTTCTTTCTCCGTTGCTGTAGGCATCCCATTTGAGGGAGTGCGGGGAAGACCCATGGGCGGAATACGAAGGTAACAAGCAGAGGGTCAGAGAGGAAAAGCAGAAAAAGCGATGCAGGGCAGTAGACTCTGAAAACCTGAGGCCTCCCACGGTGGTGCTGCGTTTCCCCGTCAGCCTAGCCCACTCATGGACCCCGGCTCCCTTCACCCCCCACCACAGGCTGACCTGCATTCTACCTGCTCTCTCAGGCTTGTGTCTGGTTACAAATGATAAGAAAAACGTGAGGGCCCTTCTTCCAGATGACTTTTCACTGTGGCTTTTTGAGCTCAATGTATCCTGTCTTACTTCCTGGAGGAATTACAGGCCATGTCAGGTGGTTTGGGGGAAGAGAGAGGCCTGAAGAGCTGCCCTTCAAGCCATCTGACAGGCAGCAGCTTATACCTGGCCTGCTGCACCCATGGGTGAGGGGAGCACCAGTGTTACAAACATTCCAACGGGAGGTGAGTGTGAGTGTGCCATCTGTGAATGTGGCAGCAAGAAAACACATCCGATATGCCTGAGATAACAGTCTGTGGTCTTGCCAATGACCCCCCGACCACACTGTCAGACAAGAACATCTATCAAGAAGTTTGAAGATGAAGCAGGAGTATAAATTCCAACCTTCCAAGGCCACATTCGTCCTTCCTGGTGACCAATGCAGTATGTCACTTTCACGCCTTTTCACATGTAAATTTTTCATCCAGGACACAAACTCAAAAGAGCTTGATAGACAGACTTTCCTCCACAGACATGGAAATAAATGGTATATTTTTTAATGGTGCAATGAAAACATTTGGAAAGCATTTGTTGTATCTGCCTTTAGGAATCTGTTAAGCTAAATCTGCCCCCGCCCCAATGACCACAGAGAAAACCTATATAAATTAAACATACAAAAAACAAACAATGGGGTGATTTACAGATGTCTCAAATCTTAAGACATAACTCAGAAAGAAAAGTAATCTTTGCAAAAACCCATAACATCTCCTTTGAAAACCATGGAGTGTTTGTGTTTATCCTCCCAGACCAGGGTCATTCTCAGAGGTTGGGTGGGTGGGAGTGTGACCTCAGAATGGACCAGGTGGTTTTTCAAGATGTCAGTGTATTGAATGGTGGTCAGATAGTGCTTCACCTAACCTCTTGTAAAATATAGCAATTCAATCGATTGTGGATGAAACAGCTTCAAGTGAGCTATGGGACACCTAGCACCCTTTCTGACCTTGGGCCACTTCCTCTTATGAACTCGTCAGCAAAATCATAGCAGGATCCCAGTTAGAGTAACATAAGGAATCTTCACCATACACCATTGTTTTTAAAAGGCTACTGAGCATCCCTCCTCAACCTGTAAGCCTCTCAAGGGCCAACCCGGTCTTTGACCTCTGCATCGCCAGGATCAGCCCCATCCTGGCACATGGCTGGGGCAGCACACAGTGGATGAAGTGACTCAAATGAACCCACTGTGACCTCTGGGCTCCTGGCTCTGTGCCCCCATTAGCGTCCCTGATGATTAGACCCTGTTCTATTAAGACATGTTGAATTTATTAAAAATGCAGCATCTGATGGTTGTTTGACCAACCACCCACCTTCTTATCATCCTTTATTTTTTACTCACTCATCACTTGCTCTTATACCCACTCACCAACTTCTTCATTGCCTCCAATGTACTTAAATAACATTCTCATTTTCATTATTCTTGTTCTTTACTTCTTTTCCTCTCTCTCGTGTGTTTATATATGCATATTTATGTACACGTATAAATGTGTTAGGTGTTAAATTGAGGAACATAAACATGTGTACAAATATGTAAGGAGTATGACTGATATTTTTCACAACAGTGAATGGTATGAAAAACATAAAAACAGAGATATATTATTATTTGCTTATATGAAGACAAAGAGAAAAGCTCAAGAATGCAACCCTTTCAGTAAAATAATTGCCTCATTAGCAAGATCCTAACCCTAGACCCTGGGTCTAGGCTGACTCCTTAGAAGCCTGGCCTAGGTCTAAAACCAAATCACACATGCCGTATATTGAAATATATCACATCTCTTATTGAGGAATTGGGCTGATGTGCAAAACTCCTAAATCAAAAGAGTCTCTACCAGGTGAATAAATCTGTGACATACATGTGACCAGCAGGGCGAAGTTTCCTAAATAGGGCTGATGTACACAATTCCAGTGCTTTCCAAATTGTTACAAAATGCATGACTCACATTCTACTCCTTGCCACCTTCATTCAAACAGTATACACAGCCTCCATCTCTTGGGCCAAAGGTTATTGTGGTGCCGCCATTCACAAATCAGCACAACTGGTAAACTCTATTAAGCTTCCATCAACTCCCCATGT
>NW_005875477.1:0-12045 GCF_000147115.1 Myotis lucifugus | reverse complement strand
CTCCGCCGAGAGCCACGCGCACCTGCGAGTCCCCGGTCTGCGGAGGCGGACTGGGTTCTGTGCGATTCTCCCGGACGCAGGGCTCCCGCCCCAGGGCATCGGCGTGAACAGGACCCGGGAACACCGAGGCCCGCCCGTCGGAGGCGTGCTGAGCCCGGGAAACTTGGTGCCCGGGACGCACCGCCACCGCTCTCCGGCCGCCTCCCACCGGCTGCCCCAGCCCGGGGCTGAGACTCAGCGGATCTGCTCCTCCCGAGGCAGGAGCCCTGGCTGACAGCTGTGCTCAGGCCCTAACATACTTCCTCCCTCCCGTGCTGTGTGGCTCCGAGTAAGCGACCGAGGTCTCTGGTCCTGAGCTTCCAATATTCCGAATTTCTGCCTCCAAGATCTGCCATGGGGGGCAAGGGGGGTACCCGCGTCCAGGGGTGTAACAGCTGCTCCCAGGACAGAGAGCCTCCATTACACAGAACCCCAATGCGCCTCCCGTGAAGGACAACTACACATATAGCATATGCCACAGACTGTTTTGTATTTTATAGGCACATTTTAAAATTATTTTTTAAGTATATCTTTTTATTGAATTCAGAGAGGAAGGGAGAAGGGAGAGGGAGAGAGAAACATCCATGATGAGAGAGAATTACTGATCGGCTGCCTCCTGCACGCCCCCCACTGAAGTTGGAGCCCAAAACAGGACATAATTTTAATACATATTTTACACATATTTGTTAAGTCAATCTTATAGGACATGCCTGAGAGAGTTGCATGGGCCAGTGAGTTCAACATACCAAAGGCAAAGTTAAATATTTGCTCTAGATACTTTTTTTTTTCCTGCTTGCATAATTGTCCCACATTTCAAAGAAGTCTTTAAAAGCACTTGGGTTAAAAAATAAAATAAAATAAAAAAACAGGTTGTGTTTGTGTCCAGGCCCCTGGCGTGTGGCACTGGGCCCGACCCCGGGGCAGATGCCCACTCCCGGCCTCCTCACGTCCTCCCCGGGAGACCCCGGGAGGCATGTGCTGAAGGGAGAAAGGAGGCAATCAGTCAAGTCAGAATAATCCTGGATGGGCAGAAGGAAGCCCGGCCCGGCCTGCAGGCCTCATTCCTTTGGCCGGGGCCCTGCAGAGGGCGGGCCAGCAGGCCTCCCCGTGTTCTCTGGGCTTGCCAGTGGCAGATCCACACAACGGCTTTTGAGGGGGGAGGGGGGCCACTTCCCCTGACTTCTATCAGTCCCTCCCGTGACCCCAAATAAGTCGGGTCAGCTGAACTGAAGGGCTGTGCATGCCCCACCACCCCAACGCCAAGACAAGTGCCACACTACCACCTGCCTGCACCCAGATGCCCCCACACCCCTCCCCGACTTCTAGGAAAATCTCCATGGTCACTGGGGAGGCAGCGGGCCAGAGCTCAGCAGACACCTCCCCGCGGTCCCCACAGAGCGTTCAGATGCCAGAGCCCCGCTGTCTCCAGAAATATTTCTTCCCCAGGGACCCAGGCCTCTGCCAGCCCTTCCCCCCTCCTCCGCCCCACCCCCGTACACACCCCTCAGCACCCCCAGCCCCTCCGATCTGTCTGAGGCCCAACAACAGTGCTCTGTGAGCGCCCCATCTTTTGGCATCTTGAGGGCGGCTTCCTGCTCTCGTCCCAGTTTCCCCGGCCGTTAGAGACGCCCAGTTCAGCCTGCGCCCATGAGGCACATCCTCCTGTCCTTACAAACCCCCTGTGGGCAGGCTGGGTCGGACGGGCAGCTGTGCCCATGCTCACCCTGGTGCCCTGAGAGGGGTGTCAGCGCCCGGGGCACCTCCATCCCCGGCAGCCCGTCCCCGCGGGTGTGGGCCTCGGAGGACTTCTCTCAGCGGCCCGAGTGCCAGGGGCCCAGAGCGGCCTGTGGCCGAGCCCCTGGTCAGTGTCCGCGGAGGAAAGGGAGCGCCTCCTTTTTGCGTCTGGATTTCGGAACTCGGTGTGTTGGCTCCCGAGGCTGCCGTGTCCGGGGCCCCAGGTGCCTGCTGAGGTCTGAAAGGGCCTGTTAGAGAGCTCTCTTTTTTTCTTTTAAATATTTTAAAATTTATTTCAGAGAAGAAGGGAGAGGGAGAGAGACATAGAAACATCACTGATGAGAGAGGATCATTGATCGGCTGCGTCCTGCACGCCCCCCACTGGGGATGGAGCCCGAAACCTGCGCACGTGCCCTGACTGGGAGCCGAACCGTGACCTCCCGGGTTCCTAGGTCGACGCTCAGCCCCTGAGCCGCGCCGACCGGGCTCCACCTGAGAGCTTCGCCTTCTCCTGGGGAGCCGGAGCCCGCAGCCGCCGGCCAGGTCAGGGCTGTTCACTGAGCACAGAGTACCGGCCTCCCAGGCAGAGGAGGGGCACAGAGCTGGAAACGGGCAGCGTGCGTGAGGGCACGTGGAGCGTGACCGACTCCCTGTCCCGGGAAACACCACACACATTCTGTGGCTCAGATGAGCCCTGGGCAGCTGCAGTCGGCGGCAGCCCCGTCCCTCCCCGGGGGCGCTCCTGGGCCGGGACCTGGGGGCCAGCACTGTTTGGGAGACGGGGACTTAGGCTGTCCAAGGGGAGCGACCGAGCCCTTCCCCTCAGCTGACAGGTGGGAACGGAGGTGTCAAGAGAGATGGGATCTGCCCAGGTACATGAGGCCAGAGCCGGAGAAAGGCAGGCGTGCCCAGGTGTGCCAGGGCAATGCAGGGAAAGGCAGGCATGCCCAGGTGTGCCCAGGCAATGCAGGGAAAGGCAGGCATGCCCAGGTGTGCAGGGCAATGCAGGGAAAGGCAGGCGTGCCCAGGTGTGCAGGGCAAAGCAGGGAAAGGCAGGCGTGCCCAGATGTGCAGGGCAATGCAGGGAAAGGCAGGAGTGCCCAGGTGTGCAGGGCAATGCAGGGAAAGGCAGGCATGCCCAGGTGTGCAGGGCAATGCAGGGAAAGGCAGGCGTGCCCAGGTGTGCAGGGCAATGCAGGGAAAGGCAGGAGTGCCCAGGTGTGCAGGGCAATGCAGGGAAAGGCAGGAGTGCCCAGGTGTGCAGGGCAATGCAGGGAAAGGCAGGCGTGCCCAGGTGTGCAGGGCAATGCAGGGAAAGGCAGGCGTGCCCAGGTGTGCAGGGCAATGCAGGGAAAGGTAAGTGCTCCCGCCATCCCTGCAGATGCTCCATGCTTTTGCAATTCTTTCCTCCATGTTTTCTTTTTTTATAAATATATTTTTATTGATTTCAGAGAGGAAGGGAGAGGGAGAGATAGAAACATCCATGATGAGAGAGAATCACTGATCGGCTGCCTCCTGCACGCCCCCTACTGGGGATCGAGCCTGCAACCCGGGCATGTGCCCTTGACTGGAACCGAATCCGGGACCCTTCAGTGTGCCGATTTATGCTCTATCCACTGAGCCACACCAGCCAGGGCCTTTCCTCTGTTTTTCTCCACAGCAGGAGGTCTGCTTCCTCCTGTGCCCACACAGCGAACACTGGACAGCTCTCCCGTTTCTCCATGAGCCCATGACCACCGCTGGCTGTGACGAGGATGAGGCTGGGACTGGGACGGCAGAGAGGGCCCGAGAGGACCCCGACCGAGGGCAGAGCTGGGACCCAGAGGGTGGGCGGATACTGACCACCAGCAGCTTGACACTCTCAGTGGGAAACGCAACCCCTCAGAAGAGCCATTGTCCCTGGGGAGAGAGCGACGGTGGGGAACCCCCAGGACGGAGCCGGTGAACACGCTGCTGACATGACAAACGTTAGGAAGGTTGTGGGCCCGGCCGGCGGGGCTCAGGGGCTGAGCATCGACCTAGGAACCAGGAGGTCACGGTTCGATTCCCGGTCAGGGCACAGGCCCGGGTTGCGGGCTCCATCCCCAGTGGGGGGCGTGCAGGAGGCAGCCACTCGATTCTTTCATCATTGACGTTTCTATCTCTTCCTCTCTGAAATCAACAAAAGTTTATTTTAAAAAAATGTTTAAAAGGAAGGTTGCACCCTGGCCGGTTTGGCTCAGTGGATAGAGTGTCGGCCTGTGGACTGAAGGGTCCCGGGTTCGATTCCGGTCAAGGGCACGTACCTCGGTTGCAGGCTCCTCACCCTGGTCTGGGGCATATGCCGGAGACAACCAATCGATGTGTCTCTCTCGCGTCGGTGTTTCTCTCTGTCCCGCCCTCTCTCTCCCACTCTCGCTAAAATCAATGGGAAACATCCGAGGGTGAGGATGGAAAAGAGGAGAAGAGGCTGCAGCACCAGGGAAGACGGCCCCTGCTCTAACTTGCCGGGAACCTCACGCTTTGCGGAACCTTTGGAACTTTCTAGTCTCGGACGATGCCTGCACATGCGGGGGGCCCTCCAGGTAACCCCCTGAAGCACCCACAGGCCCATCCACCTGACGCCCACCTGACACCCGCTATCCAGGTGTGACCGGGAGGTAGATCTGGCGCCGTCCTCGGGGCCACCTGGCAGCCGCCGTGCCGACCGCCTGCCACCTGGCGATCGCCGTCCTGGACCAGCCCCAGATGGAATTCCCCGGGCATTCCCAGGCCCCCGCCCCTCCCGGGTCAGGCCAAACCCTCTGAGATCCTCGGGGGTCCCTGCCTTCTCACCCCCCCTTTGTCCTCAGCCCCTCAAGAGTGGCTCCCACATGCCCACCCTGCAGAGCACCTACCGTGGGGCCCCTGCCCCTGCCCCTGCCCCTGCCCACCGGGCAGGACGGGCCCTCGATCCCTGAGACCCCTGCTCTCCCCCTCCAGGCGGGGCCTCCTGGGGGGCAGCTCCCTAGCCAGGCCACCTCAGGTGCAGTGCGGTCAGGGGCGCACACCCAGGTCCAGGGCAGGTTAGCAAACCCGGTCCTGTACTCAGAGGGCAGGAGGAGACGCAGGAAAAGGGGGGCCCCTCGGGGGGAGGGGGCGGGTTAAGAAGCTGGGGAACCTCGAGGCAAGACCAGGAGACCCCTGCCCCGTCCGCCGAGTCTTGAAGTGTGCACAGGGTCCCCCGGGGCCAGTCCCGAGCGCCATGCGAGGCCTCCACGCCACCGCTGCCTCAGTCTGTGACCCTGGACAGCGCCCGCCGTGGCCGGAGGGCAGAGCACACACTCCAAGGACGGAGCGGGCCAGCTCGAAGGTCAGTCCACGGTGGGGTCCTTCTCTGACACCGCGTCTCTGAACTAATTTAACGTAGGAACGCGGCCGAGCTGCTGCGGGGCCCCCGTGGGCCGGGCCCAGAGCAGGACACAGCGGGGATCAGAGGAGGACAGGGCAGGGACCAGACACGCGTTCGGCGGGAGCAGCTCAGAGTCAAAGGCTGAAAACACGCAAACTCCCCAAACAAAGACGACTAGGCTGCATGTGCCGCAGGAGCCCGGCCGCGGGGCTCAGGGGCTGAGCGACGACCCATGAACCAGGGGGTCACGGTTCAATTCCCGGTCAGGGCACAGGCCCGGGGCGGGGCCAGCTCGGTCCCCAGTGAGGGGCGGTGTGCAGGGGGCAGCCGACCCGCGATTCTCTCTCATCATTGATGTTTCTCTCTCTCCCTCTCCCTTCCTCTCTCTCTAAAAATCAATAAAACGTATTTCAATGTGTCGCAGGGATGGAGGGAAGGGGGCCCGGTCTGATGACAGGTGCTCAGGGTGCAGGGGTGGAGGGAAGGGGGCCGGGTTGGACGGGGAAGGCACCTGGTCACAGCCTCGCTGACCGCACAGCGGGGTTGTTTGGAGGACCCCCTGCTCGCCCCCCCCCACCTCCCCTCTGCAGGTACCACCCCTAAGAGTGAGATTTAAACGTGTAAACCAGCTCGTTATTGACGGTAGTGGCCCTGAACCTGGGCCGCCGCCGTCTGAGAGGTGGGGGACCACCTGGCCGGGTGCCCGCTGCTAAAGAGGCTTCCTCCCGGAGGGAGTCCAGGAAGTTACTTCCCGAGGGAACGGGGATTTAAGGCCAAAGGTAACATCACGCGTGACTTACCCCACTTTCTCCGGCTGGACCCTGAGCGCCTCCCCTGCTGGCAGTGGGGGGATGGAGGGGGGACCCCAGAGCCTCACTCATGGGGCCTCCACCTGAGCTCTGCCCACCTCACCTGGGGGTGGGGCCCTAAGATAGGGGCTGCTGGGCTGGGCTGGAGCTGGGGAGCCCTGGAATCTCAGGCTGGCGGTGTCTGGACCCCTCCTGCCGCCCTGTCCCAGGGGCCTGCACCCCACACTCGGCGTCCTCCCTACCAGTCACAGCCGGAGCCACAGAGTTCACACCGGGGCCCGGAGGTGCCCCGCGTCCAGCCAGAGGGGAAGGCGGGGGCAGGTAAGACAGACGCACTAAGACGCAGACACAGTGTGGAATGTGCGATCCACTGTTCTAACCTCAACGAAGCATAGACGGAATATTTTAAAGTATATTTGTATTGATGTCAGAGAGGAAGGGAGAGGGAGGGAGAGAGGAACATCCATGAGGAGAGAGAATCATGGACCGGCTGCCTCCTGCACGCCCCTCGCTGGGGATGGAGCCTGCAACCCGGGCCTGTGCCCTGACCAGGAATCGAACCGTGACCTCCTGGTTCAGAGGTCAATGCTCAACCACGGAGCCACACAGGACGGGCAATACCTGAATATTTTTTAATTTCATCTTTTGATTCTGTTTTGAGGGCGCGGATAGCTTTATAGGCTCGTGCGGGAATGAGTGTTGTTGCCACGTGTTGTTAAAAATAGCAACTTCAACAGAAGGTGGCGCGTTCAAAACGAAGAGCAGCTGGACGAGCCGCCTCCTGCTCGCTCGGACCCATCGCACACCTGCCTTCGGGAGAGCGAGGCGGGCACGGCGTGGCCGGAGCTGGGCCACGGTGGGTGCGAAGGCGAGGGCGGTGGCCACATGCGGCAGAACTGAAAGAGTGTCCGCTCAGAGCGCTGCCTCGCCTCAGAAGCCTCGCTTCAGCACCGTGGTTGTTTCATTTTCAATATGCCCTCTCGCCCGGCCGGCGCGGCTCAGGGGCTGAGCATTGACCTAGGAGCCAGGAGGTCAGGGTTCGGTTCCCGGTCAGGGCACAGGCCCGGGTTGCAGGCTCCATCCCCAGTGTGGGGCGTGCAGGAGGCAGCCGGTCCATGATTCTCTCTCATCATTGATGTTTCTCTCCCTTCTCTCCCTTCCTCTCTGAGATCAATAAAAATATATTTTTTTAAAATAAAATAAATAAATATGACCTGTGTCTCTGAGTCTTGGGATTAATCACAACAAAAACTGCCAGGAAACAGCCCCCCAAGCAAATGGTGGCGAGGCGTCAGGCCGATCCTCACGCATGGCAGGCGTGAGCCCAAGGCCTGTGGCTGAGGAAGGACCGCCTGCTGGGCCGGACGGCCTGTCGGCAGCTGTGAGGCCCGGCCAGTCGGGGACGGAAACATTATCCAGGGGTCCCCCTGCCTTCCTTCTGGGGAGACCCCAGCCCGCACCAGCCTGGCTGCCAAAGGGGACCGAGCTGGGCCCAGTCAGAGAGCAGAGAGCACTGCAGGCCGGGCTCACGTCTGCATCTTTCTTCTTGTTCTCCTCCTTGCCCAAGGGCATGCTTTTCATGGGTCTTAGAGAGAGGGAGAGGGGGAGAGAGGGAGGGAGAGAGAAACATCGATGTGAGAGAGAATCATGGATCGGCTGCCTCCTGCAGGGCCCACACTGGGGATGGAGCCGGCAACCCAGGCCTGTGCCCTGACCGGGAATCGCACCGTGACCTCCTGGTTCACAGATGAACGCTCAGCCTCTGAGCTGCGCCACCGGCCACACTGGCTCCTAAATGCGCCGCGCCTGCCCGCACTCCTGCCTGCCCACCAGGGGGGCCCACCAGCCTCGAGGGGGGCAGGACTCTCCTCTGTGTGATGATGATTATAATATTACGTCCGGGACTAATTCTTCACATCCTACCACCTTAATCGGTTTCTCACGAAGATTCCGGATTAAACTTTAACCCCCGCGTTTGTAGAAACGAGAAAAAAGCGTCCCGGTACCTCGATCTGCTCGCCTCGTCCGCAGCGGGGCGCCCGGTTGAAGAGACTCTCACCCAGCGCAGGGCTCGGGTGCCTGTGACGTCGGGAGATCAGCTCCAAGTGCCCCTGGAAGGAAGGAAACATTTCGTAAAGGCCGGGCCGTTCTCCCGGCCACGCCTCGGCCGACCCTGTAAGGAAAGTCCTCCTGTCTCCATGGGCTTTGCGGCAAGACCTGGAGCCCTGGGGGCGGGAGAGGGGAACGCTCCCAGGAAGCTTCCTGCGCTCCTTCCTACGGCCCCAACACGTTCTCCACGGGGCAGCCGAGGGGGGAGCGTTAAGCAGAAACTGACGCTGATCAGTAATGAAACAGCCGTGTGAACCCTGGCGTAGGAGCCCTGCCGCGTGGCTCAGGGGTTGAGCGTCGGCCTAGGAACCAGGAGGTCACGGCACCATCCCAGTCGGGCGCAGGCCCGGGTTTCTGGCTGGATCCCCAGAGTGGGGCGTGCAGGAGGCAGCCAGTCAGTGATTCTCATCATTGATGTTTCTATCTCTCTCTCCCTCTCCCTTCCTCTCTGAAGCCAATAAAAATAAAAAAAATAATAACATTGTACATAACATCCTTTCCATTTGCTTTAAAAAAAAAAAAAGGGCCGTAGGAGAGGTGGGCTCCTGGGAAGTCACGCCCCTGTAGGTAGCAATGACCTTGGGGTGACCTTGAGGCCTGGCTTTCAGCCTGACCCCACCAGGAACTGTGACTTGGATAAGATTTATGTGAAACTACATACGTGTCACGGTTGGCCACGGCTGCCACCCCCTGGGCGTCAGCCACGAGCACACTCAGGAAAGTTCACTCAGGAAACTTCACTCAGGAAACTTCACTCGGGAAAACCGAAGAGGCTTGACCGTCCCAAAGCCAAGCCCGGTGCCCGGGCCACGCGGCTGTGGGCTCGGTGCCCGGGCGGCTGTCCCCGGGCTCAGGGCGCTCATTCCTGCATTTGAGCCCGAGAGCTGGGGGTCAGGGCGCTGCCCACGCTGCCCTGGTCCCCGCACCCCGAGGGAGACACCGGAGGATGGGCTGGGCGGGCGGCGCCCTCAATGGCCCTTTGTTCCCGGGAGGAAGGCGGGTGGGAACGAGGCGGCTTGGCAGCCCGAACACAACACCTTTGTTTTCTCCCAGCGCCGGGCGTTTCCGCACCCAGGTGGGCGCCCAGGGCCTCCCGCTGCGTCAGCGTGGGGGGGGGGGGTGCAGCCCCGGTTCCCTGCCAGGGGCTGTCTGTCCTCCGGGAGGGAGGACCCAGGCCAGGCGGGAGCACCGAGCCCATCCCGAAGGAGCAGCGGGACAGGCGTGGCCCCAGAGAACTCCAGGGGCCCCACCTGCGGAAAAGCGGTCCCAGGAACACGCTGGTCCCCGAGGGTGGAGAGCAGCTCTGGCTTCCGCCCACGCCCACGCTGTCGGCAGAATAAACCTCGCCGGCCCCTCTCCCCAGCGCGACCAGCGGGGCCGGATCCCGGCACTGTGCCTCCTCGGGCGGCAGAGCCCTCACTGCCGGGTTGAGCCAAACTGGCTTCCGACGGGACGTGCGGTCTCAGGTGGCAGCAGAGGGGACACGCCCGCTCCCCAGAGCCCCTGGCCGGTGATCCCGTCACTCGCCATCCCCGTCCCGAGGCAGAGGAGCCGGGGAAGCAGCCGGGTGCCAGGGGCCGCCGGGTGCCAGGGGCCAGCCGGGGGCCGGGGGCCGGGTGCCAGGGGCCAGGGGCCGGGGGCCGGGTGCAGAACAGGCCGGGCTGGTTGGGTGGGTTGTGTGGGCCAGACTCGGGGAGAAGGAGGCTGCTCCTCATAATCCGGCTTGTTGATCCAACAAACAATGACACAGGGCGGCATTGTCCGCAGGGGCGCTGGCCTCCCTGAGAAAGACCCCACCCGGCGGCCAGGTCTGTCCAAGAATCCGGGAGCCTGGAGCCAGGGAGGACGGGCCGGGGGTGAGAACACGGGATGGCCGGGCCGTGGGCGCCGAGCCTGGCGCTGGCTCGAGAGTCCCAGCTCTTCCCGGCTCCGGCTCCGAGGCCAGTGAGCCAGTGATGCCCCCGTGTGGGCGGGCCAAGCTTCTTTCTTCAATGAAGTTTTATTGACTTCAGAGAGGAAGGGAGAGAAATATCAGTGATGAGAGAGAATCATGGCTGGCTGCCTCCTGCACGCCCCCTACTGGGGATCGAGCCTACAACCCGGGCATGTGCCCTGAACGGAATCGAACCCTGACCTCCTGGTTCATGGGTCGATGCTCAACCACGGAGCCACCTCAGGCTATAGTGACACGTCTCACTGGGTTAGGATGGGCCCCACGTCCAGGAACCAGTGTCCTTCTGATAAAGGAAGGGAGGGCAGCGAGAAAGTGACGTGCAGATGAAGGCAGAGACAGGAGGGATGCGCCCACAAGCCCAGGACTGCTGGCAGCTGCCAGAATCGGGAGACATGGCAGGGCGTCTCCCTCGGGCGGAAGGAGCCAGCTGCCCGCGCCCTCATGTCAGCCCTCTAGCACTCGTTCCAGTGGGTTTTCTTTTTCTTATCTTTGCCCAAGGGCAGCATAGAGAGAAGGGAGAGAGAGAGAGAGAGAGAGAGAGAGAGAGAGAGAGAGAGAAGGGAGAGAGAGATCGATGGGAGAGAAACATTGATCAGTCACCTTCCATACACGCGCACCAACCGGGGACCAAAGCATGCGACCAGGCGTGTGCCCTGCCCGGGAATCGAGCCGGCCACCTCCCGGGCACAGGAAGACGCCCACCCCACTGAGCCCCCCAGTCAGGCCCCTTCCCGCAGTTTCAAGGCCCTTGGTGTATGGTCAGCTGTGATGGCACCACAGGAACCCAGGATGGCGATGCTGATAAAGGGATAAACCGGCAGAGTGGGCACCGCGGGCCCCAGTGCAGTGGGCCCCAGGCCACCCCTGGATGGTGATGGGGAAGCGGGTGGGCACCCTTTTCCACCACAGGAGCCCGCGGCACAGGAGCGGGCAGGCGCCAGGCACAGCTAGGCCAGGACCGATGTGACCGCTTCACAGCCTCACCCGCTCTGGCGCCCAGACTCAGCGATCGATGAGTTGTTTTTCTTTTTTTCCTTTTTCCACCCGAAAAGAACATGCTGCAGAAGCTCAGGTTTCCAGGGACCAGAGAAAAGATAGTTAACGCCGCTCCCCAGTCAGCGTGGCGAGCGCCCAGCTTCCTGGCCGGCAGCACGAAACCCTGGAGGCCCCGGAGGCGGAGGCGGTAAGGCCCATTTGTTACATCCTCTGAGCCAGGAACCTGACCTCTCCAAACGCACGTGACCACCCACGACCAACACCCCGGAAATGCTGCTGACCTGCGGCTCCGCGATGACTGTGCCCGTGTGATACGCTGTGATGCCGGGCGTTCCCGTGTCACCCGCTGGCCTGTGCCCCTGGCCCAGAAAGGAGATCAGCTGTGCGGCCTTTTCCCGTCTCCTTTGGTGAAGCACCACCTGCTGAGCACCAGGGGGCGCTGGGGTGAGGGAGCTGCCCAGTGGGGCCATGTGCTTGCCCCGCCCTTTCCTACTTCCAGCTCCAGTGATTGTTCAAGGCCTTCCCTCCTCCCCCGTCACCCCATTCCTCCTTTGCACAGAAATCCGCTCCCTCTACAGGAGTTCCCCCAGCCCGTGCTGGGCCCTCACTCCCCAGGGTTATGTCTCAGCAGGTGCCCCACCTGCTCTCCATCCGCGTGGACACACTTCTAACCAGATGTTGCCACTTTTCTTTTCCCACCGCACTGGGGACTGTACTGCTTTGTTCTTCAATATCACGTTGTGGATTTGAAGACCATTTGGTGGTTTAGTGTTTAATATTTGGTGGGTTTTGTGGGGGGATTTCAAAGGAGGACGGGCAGGCATGAACCCCAGGTTCAGTGTGTGCTGTGGACTCAGCCCAGGTGATGTGGATTCCCATGGGGGTCGGGGGCTTTGACCTGTGGCGGCCGATGGAAGTGCGTTTATGGGGTGTTTCTAAGGAAACATCACTCCCTCTAACTCTCCTTTGGACATTGTTTCTGTCCTGACAGCCTTGGTCTCCGACACTGGATGATAGTGACAGAGAGGAGAGGC
>NW_005875476.1:9459-12171 GCF_000147115.1 Myotis lucifugus | reverse complement strand
CCGGCCTGATCCACCTCAATTGGGGTTGGGCTGGCCAGACCCCACCCATGCATGATTCGTGCACAGGGCCTCTAGTGTGTTTATAAACATGTACTAGTATGACTCTCTGTCTACATGGCTTTGTTTATTTCTGACAACAGTTTGCCTAGGTAGGTATTGTTACTCCCTTTTCAGATGAAACAGGACACAGCAAAGTTAACTGACCTAACCAAGGTTCACAGCTAGTATATAACAGATTTAGATTTGAATTAAGGTGAGTTTGACTTATTTGTCACAGTCCAACACTGTCTCTCAATATAAAAATTGGAGACTCTGTTATGCAAAAGAATGAGCTTTCTCTCACTGGAAATAATCAAATACAGATACTGGGTGTAAAGTTGGGATTGATTACTAGTAGCTAGCAAGTGCCTTCAAATGCTAGAGTGTATAATTCTTTGAGTCTAATTTCCATTCATTCGTGGATTTATGCATTCATTTATTCAACACATTTATCAAGTACCTATTATGTATCAGAGCTGCTCTAGATGCCAAAGTGAAAACAAAACAGTACAAAAATAAATAAATAAAGATCATTTCAGAAAGCAAAGTGCTCTGAAGTTGAGTGAACAGGGTCTTAGGATAATGAGTCCCTGCTAGTTGTGGGTGATCATGGGGAGAGGCCCCTGTAGATGGTGCACGGCAGGGAAGGCTCCCTATGGAGGAGGTATCTGAACTGAAGCCCGAAGATGAGGTTAAAAAAAATCAGCCACCTGGAGGTAGCAGGGAAGATCACCCCAAGTAAGAGGAACAATAAATGCAAAGGTTTTTGTTTTGAATACATTTTTATTGATTTCAGAGAGGAAGGGAGAGGGAGAAAGAAAGATAGAAACATCAATGATGAGAGAGAATCATTGATAGGCTGCCTCCTGCACTCCGCCCCTCCCCCCACCTTACTGGGGATTGAGCCCGCAACTTGGGAATGTGCCCTTGGCCTAAATTGAACCTGGGACCCTTCAGTCCACAGGCGGACATTCTATCCACTGAGCCAAACCAGCTAGGGCTAAATACAAAGGTTTTGAGGCAAGAACAAACTTGCAAGTTGGAGGAACAGAAAGGAGGTGACTAGTGTGGCTGGAGGGGGTGAGCATGGAAAAGAAATGGAAGGGGACACACGAGGAGCTGAGAGAAGCAGGTAGTAGCTGGGCCTCTTCAGAATTTTATTCTAGTCCTGGGACTCTTTCAAAAGAATCTAAAACAGAGGCTCTTGTCTCTGCTCCCTACCCCAAATGAATCATACAAACTCCTGGTATATCAGATTTCCATTTTTTTCACAGAATTGAGAAATTACAGCACTATAAATTACCTAGGTCTTTGTGGGTTTTGACCACATCCTACATAGATCCATACATTTGCATTTGGGCAAGAATGTGAATTCTCTCTGGCAGGCCCTAGTCAGTATCACTGAGAAACCATTGGGCTGTAGATCTGAAGTGTCCTTGTTAGTCACAGGCCCAGAAAGTATTTGCCTGCAAGGCCAATGATGCTGGGCTGTCCCTCACCCCCAGGAGTGGTTGGCACTCACAAGCACTGAAGCCCATGACAACACCCTGGAGAACTTTCGTTTGCACACAAGCATACCATCACCTCCTCCAAACCTTTCCCTCCTCAGTAACTTGGAAGAACAAGTTCGGAATCTTGTCGTTGTGTTGTAAACTGGATTTAGACTCAGATACATGGATAATTTAGAATTTTATACTTCGCACGAAAGGAGTTAACCTTTTTGAGCTCAGTTTCCTCATCTACAAAATAGCAGTAGAAAAACAAATCCACGGTACGGTTGCAGAATAAAACATGATGGCACGTGTGAAAGTACCCTGCACAGTGCTGACCATGTATTATGTATTAAAATGTATATCTAAAAAAATTGGAACGGCTAAACCTTGCCACGTGAACCAAGGATCAGATAAGAAACACCACGTGGGAATAGCCGTAAGCCATTTGCATCCTGTATCTGTGGAACAAGAGAAGGGGAGGACAAGAGCAAACTCAAAACATTACTTCAAAATACAAATATCTCCAGTATTGAAGAAAATGTAAAATTTAAATATTAGACTCAGCTAAGCTTGGGAGATAGGAAAATGAATAATAAATGCAGGTAAAAATTTAAAGTTCTGTTTTATGCATACAAGGGGAATAATTAACTAATCTCAAACATGTAAATGAGGGCTTAGAAGCATTTTCAAATTACCACATCCAATTCCAGTTACATATGCGGAATTTGCTACATTATAATAATTAGGGTTTTTTTTCACAAAAGATTTATTTATTTTGAATAGAAGTATTAAATATTATACTAATTACTGGTTATTTTACTTTGCACCCAGGGAAAAGAAATGAATATTCATTAGCTCCTTAAGCTACTGATCCTCCACCAACTAGACAGATTCCAACATCACTGCGAAGCTGTGGGTGGGTGGAAAACGCTCCCTGTAAAAGCAGGCTTGTGCTGCAAATCACAGTGCCATCTATTCTGCTAATGTGCACATGCCTGAATCCCCAAGTGAATTCTGCTAACACTGTACCCCCAGAGTTCCCAGAGGAGTGGCCAATAAGTGAGAATAACTGTTAACTTGATTGTAAGACACAGAATTTCTCTGTCTACACAATTCAGTCATCTTGAACAAGACAGTTCTTAAAATATTAAACATGGTTTCACACAATAAAACTGACATC
>NW_005875476.1:0-9333 GCF_000147115.1 Myotis lucifugus | reverse complement strand
GATTGTAGCATAAACAGCTGAGCATGCATGCGCTGTTTGCTCTGAAGTTGTTGGCATTTTCGCAACGTTTTAACACGGAACTGTGTTTTATCTCCTGAATTAGAAAAACCTCATTAGGCGATACATTTCTCTGGCCACCAGTCTTGTTATCTCCCAAAAAAGTCCTCACCTGAAAAAAAAAATATTTTTTTTGAGAGAGAGAGAGCCCCGTTTTAACAAAAGAGTGTGAGAAACATCGACCTGTTGCCTTCCATACATGCCGCAACCTAGGTATGTGACCCAGTTGGGAATCAAACCCGCAACCTTTTTTGGTGTACAGGACACCATTCCAACCAACTGAGCCACCCAGCCAGTACCTGTCTAGTTAACTTTTAGTCCTTGCTCTGTTTAGGGCACCTCTGTATTAGAGTCCATGTGAAGCTAGATTTTTACTTTTTGGTTTGTTAAGTTTTGTGAACCAACTTAGTGCTCCTGCAAATCACTACCCCAGAGTAGGAAAGGGGCTGTGGCTCTGGGGGAAAGCTGGTTTTACATAAAGGGCCTTCCGTTTCCCTCTTGGCTTTGCCTGTGATGTGACCTGTAGCTCCAGTGGGGCATCTTACAGGTGCAGAGACAGGTAACTATGCTACATTGGGCTGGGAGAGGGTGACCAGGTCAGGCTGTGCAAAATGATGTTGGCTATATGAAACTGCGTGAATAGAACTTTGGGGTGAGGGTGGAAGTAAGTGAAACACAGTAGCTTGATAGACTTAGCTTTCCAGTAAAAATTCCTCACTGTCTAACACAGACACTAAAGAGGAAGCGTGTGCCTCTACAGGAGGCCCGCATTTCTGGAGGTTAGGACAGAAAAGGACTCATTCAACAAATACTTATTGAGTCCCAAGCATATACCATTCACTGCTGATACTTTAAGTGTGGTTCCCCAAACCAGCCATATCCACAGACCTAGAGCTACTTAGAAATGCGAATTCAAGTGTCTACCCCAGACCCTATCGGCATGTTGACACGATTCCTACATTAAACTCTGAAAACCACTGCTAGACACTGTGTTAGGTGTACATCATTGATCTCCAATTAATGTGTATAAAATGAAAGTCCAGGTTACACATCTGCCAAAACTTGCTTATGGCACAACTTAGGATATAACTCTAATTCATTGCAAGGGATACAGCACAAACATCTACAGTGATGTGAGACAGTCAGGCACCTTTCATAAAGACCTCACATACCAAGCCCAGGAATAGCCTTGCTTCAGGGCAAACAAGTGTGCCTCAAGCCACCTGATGCAGGTAAACTAACCGGACTCCCCTTCCTCACTTCAGGTTAAAAGAATTTCCTATGCAGAAGCTCTAGTCTAGACACTAGAAAGGCCTAGAAAATAAAGGCTGGTCTCATCTTGTTTCCAGCTGACAAGGAGAGAGGGCTAGTAGGAAAATTATCCAATTCATTTAGCCAGCTAATTTATTTAGGTCTTTCACTCGTCCATGGCCCTAGCATGGGAGACATCACAGGAGGTAGATAAACATAGGGGAGGGGTTGTCTCCACTGATTTCATTGGGCAGTTGTGTTACATTTTATCTTCATTTTCTGCTCTAATAGATCTGGTAATACTTCTTGACAGGTTGTGTAGAGCCACAGATTTCCAAAGCCAAATGGAAGTGACTTTAAAGATATTGTAGAAATTAATGACCCGTGAGGGTTTTCTATGGACTTATATCTACCCTCCCCGGAGCTTCCTCCATGTCAATCTTTATCAACTTGTCTATTCCCAGCATCTTATTTTTTCACCTTTAAAATTTTTTTAAATTACAAAAGCATTATTAAATTCACATTTTAGAAAAATTGTAAATACAAAAACATATGTAGAAAAAGAACAAAAAATCTTTATTCCCCAACCTAAGGGTAATCACAGTTAACATTGGGATGCATTTTCCAGACCTTATTCTATGCATTTATAGGGTTTATGCATATATCCACCTGTAGTCATTTTCATATTTAAGCCACATTATGCTATTATTCTTTTTTTCTTACTTGTTTTTTCCCCACTTTATTTTAAAAATATGTGTTTATTGATTTTTTAGGGAGAGAGGAAGGTGGAGGAAGAGAGAAACATAAATGTGAAAGAGAAATATCCATTGATTGCCTCCCTCATGTACCCCAACCGATGATCAAGCCCACAACCTGGGCATGTGCTCTGGCCAGGAATCGAACCAGTGACTTTTCAGTGCATGAGATGACATTCAACCAACTGAGCCACATTGGCTAGGGCCCCACTTTATCTTGGAGATTTTTTTTTTCTCTCTCTCTACCTCTCTCTATCACTATATACATATATTTTTTCCTAAAGAGCTGTATCATGTCCTATTAACTAGATTTGCCTTAATTTAATAATTCCCCTATTGATAAAGATTTAGATTATTCCAAATCAATTTTTAACAATTATGACAATTTTCCCAGATTCCAGATATAAGAGCAACATATGAAAATCAAGAACTTCCCATACACTGCTAATAACTAATTAGAAATGCCATTTTTTAAAAAGCTCATTCACGGTGATAGAAAAGAAGAAATGTGCAAGAACAATGTGAAAAAATCTGTAAAATCTATTGGCAGATTTAAAAGAAGATCAGAATAGTAGAGGCATATATACCTAGCTCCTAGGTGAGACCATACAATATTGTTAACATATCAATTATCTCAGTTATCTTTACAAAAATCAGTGCAATTCTAAACAAAATGGTATCAGGATAGTTTATACAACTTCACAAACTGAGTGTAGTTATTCTAGAATAATAAGTGTGAGAAACAACCAAATAAACTTAGGGAAGAGAAAGAAGACAGATACCCTCAATGTTGGGGAGTGAATTTGTTTTATCTTTAATATCACTACAACTTAGGAACCCACAGCCAGCAAAAGTATGTTTTGGACTGGAAAAGAGAGGGAGGCAGGGAGAGGGTAGGAAGGAAGAAGAGGGAGGGAGGGAGGGAGGGAGAGAGAGAGAGAGAGAGAGAGAGAGAGAGAGAGAGAGAAATCCAATAAGATAAATTTGAAAATCAAAATTCCACAACACTATCACTATAAAAAAAACAATAGTTCTTTGTAACTGTCAATTACAGTAAAAGTTTAGGAATTATTTGCAAGGAATAGATATTCTCTGTTGGCCAAAAATAATAATACATATCCATACTCAAGCTTGTTAATTTCCCCCAAACAAGTACACATTTTCTGGGTTTACATGATATATTAATTCTTGAGGGATGTCATCAGCACTTGAGTCTTTCTTCAGTTTAGAGAAATATTATTTTTATAGCCATGATTAATTTCCCATTTTTCTTGCTTTCCATCTTTATCATATCTGTTGTTATTCTATCTCCTCTTCTTCCTCTTTCTCCTTCCCCTCCTTTCCTTCTCCTCTTCTATCTCTCTATTCCCCCACCCCCTCATCTTTTGGCACATTATTTTTTGTTAACCCTCAACTGAGGATATTTTTTCTATTGATTTTCAGAGAGAGTAGAAGGGAAAGGGAGAGAGAAAGAGAAAGAAACATCGATGTGAGAGAGACACATCAGTTGGTTGCCTCCCATACATGCCCTGACTGGGACTTGGGATCAAACTTGCAACCCAGGTACGTGCCCTTGACCAGGAATTGAATCTGAAACCCTAACCACTGAGAAAACTGGCCAGATCTTGGCAAATTATTTTAAAGAAAATGCAGACATCATGTCATTCCAGGTCTAAATACTTGAGTGTATATATCTAGAAAATATGATATTCCCTTTCATAACCATATTACCATTTTTACACACATAAGTAAACATACATTTTCTTGGTATCATATAAAACTTAGACATGTTCAGATTTTCCTAGGTATTTAAAATGCTTTTCCGTTTGGTTTTATGGGACCCAAAGGAGGTCCACATATTATATTTAATTATCTAAAGTCTTTCAATTTAGAATTGTCTCTCCTCCCTCCCCTTTATTTTTTTCCCCTTTTTTCAGGTAATTGACTTGTGAAGAAATCAAATGTATTGTCCTACAGAAGATCCACAATTTGGGATTTGTCTGTTCACTTCTTTGTAGTGTTAATTGGTTATTCATTAATCTCTCAAATCTTCTCCAAATTGAAGTTAGTTTTAAAGATTTTATTAGATTCTGGTTCAGATCACAAACAGTACTTTATAGGTCATAAACAATACTTTGTAGCTGGAGGCCTGTCAGGAGGCATGCACTGTCTGATGCTAAGATTAATCAACAGGTTTGGGGCATGGTAGTCTACTGCTTCCAGTGGAAAGTTTCCAATAAAATGTCATCTAATGGTTTTATCCATTGATGATTATTGCCCCAATCTACTGTTAATTGGAGGTTAAAATGCTGAATTTCTAATTATATTATTCTTTATACTTCTATTATGTGGAAATTTTCTGTAAAGAAATCTCACTCATTACCTAGGGCTACTTGATTACCCAATGAACTGTTTGTACATGAAATACAACCTAAATGCTTAATCTTTCCTTATAATTGACACTTTTTAGAGCAATAAATTATTCTAATTTCTCTTTTATTGAAGCATAGTTGACATACAGTATTATATTAGTTTCAGTGTACACATAGTGATTCAACATTTAAATATCATACAAAATGATCACCACACCAAGTCTAGTAACCATCTGTTACCACACATAGTTATCCTATCTAATAAAAGAGTAATATGCAAATAAACCATCACTCCACAGCAAAGATGGTGGCACCCATAGCAGCCAGGGCAGGTTGCTGGTGGTGTCGCCTCAGCAATGCAAGCCCAGTGTCCGCCCCTTGGCTGTGCAGAGGGAGAGGAGGGGCCTCTGGCCAGAGGCCGTGAAGGACATTGGCGTCGTTGTAGGCCGAGCTGAGGGAACACCCTCCCCCGTGCACAAATTTTGTGCACTGGGCCTCTAGTTACAATATTAGTGACTATATTCCCTATACTGTACATTCAATCTCCATGACTTATCTATACTAATAAAAGGGTAATATGCTAATTAGACCAGGTCAACCAGACATCTTCCGGTCGTCCTGCCTTCCTTCTGAACAAAGCCACAGTGGCGGGGGCCGAGGCAGAGGTGGTTAGGCACAAGATCAGGCCGGTACGGGGGAGCAAGCAGTTAGGGGGCAATCAAGCCAGCAGGGGAGAGCAGTTAGGCAGTGATCAGGCCAGCAGGGGAATGGTTAGGGGGGCGATCAGGCCAGCAGGCAGGTGAGCGGTTAGGAGCCAGTGGTCCCAGATTGTGAAAGGGATGTCTGGGCAGTCAGACATCCCCTGAGGGGTCCCAGATTGAAGAGGGTGCAGGCCTGGCTGAGGACACCCGCCCCCTGTGCACGAATTTCGTGCATTGGGCCTCTAGTTTATTTTATAAATGGAAGTTTGTACCTCTTAATCCCTTTCACCTATTTTTCCTACCTCCCCAAACCCCTCCCCTCTTGCCACTAGATTTACCCTAATTTAATCATTCTTCTATTGATCAGGTTTTTTTGTGTATCTATGAGTCTGTTTCTGTTTTGTTTGTTTTGACTTTCAGATTTCACATATAAGTGAAATCATATGGTATTTGTCTTTGTCTGACTTATTTCACTTAGCATAATATCCCAAGTCCATGCATGTTGTTGTAAATTGCAAGATTCCATGGTTTTTATGGCTGAGTAATATTCCTGAGTGTATGTGCACCACATCTTCTTTTTTAAAAAAAATATATTTTATTGATTTTTTACAGAGAGGAAGGGAGAGGGACAGAGAGTCAGAAACCTTGATGATTGAGAAACATCGATCAGCTGTCTCCTGCACACCCCCCGCACTGGGGATGTGCCCGCAACCAAGGTACATGCCCTTGACTGGAATTGAACCTGGGACCTTTCAGTCTGCAGGCCGACGCTCTATCCGCTGAGCCAAACCGGTCAGGGCAACACCACATCTTCTTTATCCATTAATCTATCAATGAACACTTAGGTAGCTTCTCTATCTTGGCTATCCTATATAATAAAAGGCTAATGTGCAAATAGACCAAATGGCAGAACAACTGGAACAACCAAACAACCGGTTGCTATGACATGTGCTGACTACCAGGGGGCACGTGTGGAACATGGCAGGCGTTGGCCACAGCAGGATGATGGAGCAGGTGAGCAGGGGCTCCAGACCAAGGTGGGGTGCCAGTTGCTGTCATCGGGGGAGCTTCTGGTGGTTACTGAAAATTCTTTGCTCCCACGTGCGTGGTCCCACCCGGTGCCTGCACCTGCTGCCGGCGCCGGAGCAGCCGCTCACACCCATTGCCAGTGCTTCTCCACCTCCCCCTGCTCCTGAGGGGCAATCAGGGCCAGCAGTCGCCTCTCGCACCCACTGCTGGAGCCAGCCCCAATCACTCCACACTGTCAGCCAGTGCAAGGGGGCTGGTGCTGTCAGCACGTGGGAGTGGCAGCAGCAGGAGTGGGGCTGCTGGCAGAGAGGGGACTGGGGGCCAAAGTGGGAGGGGCCGGGCAGAGGTTCGGAGGATGGACCCACCCCTGTGCCCACTGCAGCCTCGCAGCCCACAGTTCCTTTCAAAGTGCATGAATTCATGCACTGGGCCCCTAGTTATAAATAATGCTGCAATGAACATGGGGTGCATATATCTTTTCAAATTAGTATTTTCATTTTCTTCAGATAAATACCCAAAAGTGGAATTGCTGGGTAATGTGGCAGTTCTGTTCTTAATTTTTTTAGTAACCTCTACATTGTTTTCAATGGTAGTCATGCCAATTTACATTCCCACAAACAATGCACAAAGGTTCTCTTTTCTCCACATCCTTGCCAACATCTATTATTTGTTGTCTTTGATAATAGCCATTCTGACAGTTGTGAAGTGATATCTCATTGTGGTTGTGATTTGCTTAGTGGTGTTGAGCATCTTTTCATGTGTCTGTTGGCTATCTGTATGTCTTCTTGGGAAAAATGTCTATTCAGGTACTCTGCCCATTTTTAAATTAAATTGCTTGGGGTATTTTTCATATTGAGTTATATGAGTTCTTTATATATTTTGGATATCATCCCTTATTAGATATATCACTTGCAAATATCTACTCCCATTCAACAGATTGACTTTTTTTAGATAATCCAATCTTTATTTTTTAAAAAAAGATATATTTTTATTGATTTCAGAAAAGAAGGGAGTGGGGGGAGAGATAGAAACATCAATGATGAAAGAGAATCATTGACTGCCAGCCTCCTGCATGACCCCTACTGGGGTTTGAGCCCACAACCTGGGTACGTGTTCTGGTGGGGAGTATAACCATGACCTCCTGCTTCATTGGTTGACCCTCAACCATTGAGTCACACCCAATGGCCAGTAGGTTGCTTTTTTTCCCCCCTTTTTTTAATCATCACCCGAGGATATTTTTCCATTGATTTTTAGAGAGAATGAAAGAGAGAGGAAAAGATAGAGAGAATCACGTCTATTGGTTGCCTCCTGCAGTAGGGCCTGTGCCGGGGAGAAGCCTGCAACCAAGGTACATGCCCTTGACTGGAAGTGAACCTGGGACTCTTTGGTCTGCAGGCCCCACGCTCTACCACTGATCCAAACTGATTAGGGTCAGTTTGCTAATATTTTGCTAAGGATATTTGTATCCATCTTCATCAGGGATATTGGCCTGTAACTTTTTTGGTGGTATTTTTGTCTGGTTTTAGTATCGAGGTAATGCTGGCTCTGTAGAATAAGTTTGGAAATGTTCTTCCCTCTTCAATTTTTTTGTAATAGTTTGAGAAGCATAGGCATTAACTCTTCTTTAAATATTTGGTAGAGGATTTATCCAGTGATGTCAGTGGTGTATTAAAGTTCCCAGATGGAAGAACATATCATGTTCATGGATTGGTAGAATCAACATCATCAAAATGTCCATACTACCCAAAGCAATCTATAGATTCAATGCACTCCCATTAAAATACCAATGGCATATTTCACAGACCTAGATGAATTTATTCCAAAAATTCATCTGGAATAAAAAAAGACCCTGAAGAACTGCAGCAATCCTGAGAAAGAAGAACAAAGTAGGTGGTATCTCAATACCAGATATCAAGTTGTATTACAAAGCCACTGTTCTCAAAACAGCCTGGTACTGGCACGAAAACAGACATATACATCAATAGAATAGAATAGAGAACCCAGAAATCGACCTAAAACACTATGTTCAATTAATATTCGACAAAGGAAGCATGAACATACAATGGAGTCAAGACAGTCTCTTTAATAAATAGTGTTGGGAAAATTGAACATATACAAGCAAAAAAATGAAACTAGACCACCAACTTACACCATACACAAAAACAAACTCAAAATGGATAAAGGACTTAAACCATAAAAATACTAGAGTAATCCTCAGGCAGCAAAATCTCAGACATGCTGAGATAATTTCTTCACTGATACTGCTCGTAGGGCAATGGGAACTAAAGAGAAAATAAACAAATGGGACTACATCAAAATAAAAAGATTTTGCACAGCAAAAGAAACCATCAACAAAGCAACAAGAAAGCCCACTGCATGGGAGAACATATATGCCAATGTTATCATTGATAAGGGTTTAATCAGGGAATTCATACAACTTAACAAAAGGAAGATAAACAACCCAATCAAAAAATGGGCAATGGATCTAAATAGATATTTTTCTAAAGAAGACAGAAGGAAGCTAAGAGACATATGAAAACATGCTCAAAATCACTAATTATCCGAGATGCAAATCAAAACGACAATGTGGTACCATCTCACACCTGTCAGAATGGCTATCATCAACAAATCAACAAACGACAAGTGCTGGCGAGGATGTGGAGAAAAAGGAACCCTCGTGCACTGCTGGTGGGAATGCAGACTGGTGCAGCCACTGTGGAGAACAGTTGGAGTTTCCTCAAAAAACTAAAAATGGAACTCCCATTTGATCCAGTGATCCCACTTCTATGGATATATCCCAAGAAACTAGAAACACCAATCAGAAAGGATATATGCACCCCTATGTTCATAGCAGCACAATTCACCATAGCTAAGATTTGGAAACAGCCTAAGTGCCCAACAGCAGATGAGCGGATTAGAAAACTGTGGTACATCTACACAATGGAATACTATGGTGCGGTAAAAAAGAAGGAATTCTTACTATTTGCAACAGCATGGATGGAACTGGAGAGCATTATGCTAAGTGAAATAAGCCAGTCAGAGAAAGATAAATATCATATGATCTCACTCATTTATGGAATATAATGAACAACATAAACTGATGAACAAAAACAGATCCAGAGACAGAGAAGCATTGATCAGACTGTCAAACCTCAGAGGGAAGGTAGG
>NW_005875475.1:0-12049 GCF_000147115.1 Myotis lucifugus | reverse complement strand
AGAGAGAAGAAGAGAAGAGGACGATGGAGGAGGAGGAGGAGGAGGAGGAGGAGGGGGGGGGAGGAAAGGAGGAAGGGAGGAAGGGAGAAGGAAGGAAGACGTCTCCTCAATAACAATAATAGCTATCAATTATTAAGTTGTCTTCACATAGATTGTATCATTCAGGTTCCCAGCAGAAAATATATGATATATTCATTTGAGATTTTTGAAAAGACTTCAGAGACAAGACCATTTGAAAAGTAAGGCTAAATGAATGAACAAGAAAGGTTGGGGCACCTAAAAATTAACAACAAATGGGAAGTGATTGCTACTACTACAGGCAGGGAGGAGAAACAGTGTCACCAGACTCCATATGAGAGCTCAAGCCACAAAAGAAGAGCATTTCAGTAAGAGACGTAGTCATAGAGTTACATGGTTATCTGAACCTCTCTCACCTCCAAAGACTTCCCACAGAAAAAGTTCCAAAAAATATAAAGTTCACAATCAAAACCTCAGAAGCACTGAAAACCAACAGAAACCTCAACCAGATATCAGTCCCATAAAGACCTCAGACAGTGCTCGCTTCAACAGCACATACACTAAAATTGGAACGATACAGAGAAGATTAGCATGGTCCCTGCAGAAGGAGGACACACCAATTCATGAAGCATTCCATATTTTTTAAAAAGACCTCAGACATTTAAATTATCAAAAGGAGAATGCAAAATAAGTATGTTTCTTATGCATAATGAAATAGTCCTTAAAATATGAGCAAGAAACAATAAACCACTAAAAATGACAAATTGCCCTGACCGGTTTGACTCAGTGGATAGAGTGTCGGCCTGCGGACTCAAGGGTCCCAGATTCGATTCCGGTCAAGGGCATGTACCTTAGTTGTGGGCACATCACCAGTAGGGGGTGTGCAGGAAGCAGCTGATCAATGTTTCTCATTGATGTTTCTAACTTTCTATCCCTCTCCATTCCTCTCTGTAAAATAAATAAAAATATATATTTAAAAAATGACAAATCAAGTTTGAAAATAAGCTAAATTGCCAGAAAATATGATAAAGTATAGATAAGAAAAGATTAAGTGACATGGAAGATACCAAGAGGCCTAATATACATCTAATCAGAATTCTAGAAGGATATTATAGAGAGAATGGAAAACGTAATATTCAAAGAGAGAATTTCCAAGAAATTTCTATAATTGCTGTAAGAAGGAGAAATCCCAAAAATTTAAAGCAGGAAAGAGGAACAGAGAGAAATCAGCACTAGACCCACTGAAGTGAATCCACAGAATGCAGACATCTAAGGGCAGGTTTTAACAGCAGCAGAAAGATAATGGAGCAAGGTACTGCCATTAGGATGACAACTGATTTTGAACAGCTACAATGGAAAGCAGAAGACAATGGAATGAAAACCTCAAAGTATTAAGCAAATAACTGTTAATCAAGAATTACAACCACAAAAAAATATTATTTAAGAAGTAGGTAAACTAGACATTTTAAAACAAACTAAAACCAAGATATCTTTCCACAAATACTTACTGAAGGAAATCCTAAAGGATGTAACTCAAGCAAAATAAAAATTCTCTCATACAGAAGGTGTGCGGTACAAGATGAAATAATCAGCAAAGATACTGACACACAACTGGGTAAAGCTAACAAACCAATGACTGGATAAAGCAACGGTAATAATGTCTAATGTGTGGGGATTTTAAAGAGAGAGAGAAAACTAAAATGTCAACAGAAATAGCAAGTAGAGTGCTAAAAAATACAAAGGTCTTAGTGTATAATTCACAAGAAGGGTGAAGGCCGCATTGGAACTGCCTTCTGGGTTAAAATGCTAAAATATTTCCATCCTGATCAGGAAAGAGAAATTCTCCACTTTTTGAGACCACAAGTGACCTGACAATGTCAGCCAGTGTTGGCCACAGAGTCAAGTAATGAGCCTGCACTTGTGCAGGCTGAGGCAACACAGGCTTTCCAGTCCAGGCCATGAGTGGCATCAGATGCACCCCAGACAATGTTGGCTGCCACAGAACTAATGTCTATCAATTTAATGTAAAAGTTGGAAGAACCTGATTCAGTTCCCCATGTCAAATCATGATTCAGACAGGAACTTTAATTATGATAGAACTAGAGGTCTGGTGCAGGAATCCGTGCACAGGTGGGGTCCCTCAGCAATAATTTTTCTGTGGCTGTAATTCTTGATTAACAGTTATTTGACGTTCAGTGCATGTATAGCGAGTGATCGAACTCCATGTCTCATAGTCAAACTCCCAAGGAGACAATTTGCATATTAGCCTTTTATTATATAGGAAGGATTATAGCACACTTCCAGTAGTTAAATCCATTCAGTATCATCTCTAGGTACAGGCATTGGTTTACTTTAGACTTTAAGTACACACACTAAAATATTAGGATCCTCAGTCAAAAAATATATACGTATATAAGAAGAAGAATTTACAAATTAGTAGAAACAAAAAAATAGAATGAGAAAACTAAAACAGCAAAGAACTGCTCAGACCCCGAAGAGGCTCATTTGTTGAGACCACAAGATTAAGTAAACAATTCAAGCTGCCCATTAGGAGGAGAGCACGGCACATGAGCCACAAAGGCCAGTCCCAAGGGGAGAGACTTCAGGGTCCAGGGGCACCTGCCTTGGTAGACAGGGTCAATAGGGAAGAGTAACTAGGGAAGACTCAGAAGTAAAGCAGTGGTGGGGAGGTATGAGATAGCCAGGACAATGGGTCATTCTAGCAAGAAGGCAAGTTGGATGTACACACAGCACCTTTCAGAATTCATGTGTGCACGTGCGTGCGCGCACACACACACACATCATCATCAGCATCATCATCATAAATTTTTAAAATGAAACAGAATTCAGGCACAGAGTGTCTGTAGTGCCGCAAACTGTGCTCTGAGAGCAGGGATCTCACCCAAAGGCTGTAGGTGACTCGTGACCTTCCAAAAAGCACTTCCCTCCAGGGACTTCAGTTCACCCTACTAACACATGAGAATATTTCAGTTTGTGCAGGACGAGGTAACATCCACTTAGTGTCACCAAAGCAATGCAAAGTGCACCACTTCATGGAGAAGCAATTTGGCAAAACCTGGCAAGTCATAGAATTGCTCACATCCTTTCACACCCTGTTCTCATTCCTTAGGACTTATCAATCCGAGGTAGTAACTCAAGGGAAATAGAAAAGTTCTCTGCAGAAAGATGTGCATTGCAGGACTATTTATCAGGGCAAAGAGGTGGAAGCAACCCCAACGCTGAAACCAGAAGAAAGCGGTGAACGAGGGATGCTGCATCCACAGCAGGAATTATGTATTGCAGTCACTAAAAGGCCCACAGGCGCTTGCGACAATTTAAACCAGTGTGGGAAAGGCAGGGGACAAAGCTACATGACCAAAATGGAAACACGAAAAGGTGTTGCTACAGAGAAAGACTAATAGAAAAGGGGAAAATGGTAATAATAGTTGTACTGTTTAGTGAGATCAGAGGTAAATACTTCTGTATTTTATCAGGTGGTATACACCACCATGATAATATTTTTCATGCAAAAACGCAACTAATAGGCCTAACCAATTTGGCTCAGTGGTTAGAGCATCAGCCCTCAGACTGAAGGGTCTTGGGTTTGATTCTGGTCAAGGGCATATACCTCAGTTGCAAACTCAATCCCCAGCCCTAGTCGGGGCAAGTGTGGGAGGCAACCAATTGATGTGTTTCTCCCACACTGACATTTCTCTCTGTGTGTCTCTCCCCTTCCCTTCCACTCTCTCTAAAAATGAATGGAAAAAATTATCTTTGGATGAGGATTAACAAATATATATTTTAAAAAAATATTTTTACGCATTTAAAAAATTAGTAAAGTTAAGTAGCAGTCTCCAAGGCTCCTCCTGGTATTAAATCAGTCCAAATGTGCTGATTGGTGCCCATGCAGACTAAGGCTGATTTGGACAGAAAAAGAATATATGAGAAGATTATTGAGTAGCTCATAGACTTAAGAAACAATTAGGCTAAATTCCTACAGAGAAAAGAAAAAAAAAAGCAGTGACCAAAGACTGTTGAGAAAACAAGAACTCAGCCAAGGAAAAATATAGACTTCTAGGGCAGACACAGCCACTATAGAGCCCTCCTGCCATGGTGGCTGCTGGTCTCTTGACCCCACTGCTGCTGCCAAAAGAATCTCTGTCTTTTCATCTGTGCTTCATCACCTCTAGATCAAGGCCCTGGCTAGAAGCATCCACTTGGTCAAGTCTTGGTCACAACCTGTGTCACAAGCTTCCCAAGTGGGAGGCCCAGCTTGTATTTAGCCAAGACCCACACAATGATGGAGGAGGAGGTTCTTCACAAAAAGAAGAATCTGAAAATGGTGGGTGACCAAACACGACAAATGTACACTACCTTGGTCACTCCATTTCCGACTCTCTTTCTCCTTGTTTCTATCTGCCTGGAGTCACACCTGCCAGCATTACTCAATGGCCCACAAAATTACAGAATGCACAGTAACACAGCTAACCATGGGGCCATTATCTTTCCCAGCTCAAGGACCTGGGGGTGTGTATAGGTTTGGCTTAAGAAGATTCCAGTGGTGCTCCAACTGGAGAGAACCTAGTGACCACAACCCCAAAAAGCCCCAGACACAGGCACACTGCCTTCCCTGCTGGGTCCCCCCAAAAGGCCACTGAACCTCTGCCCAAGCACCACACTGTCTCAGTCAAGCCTGACTCAGTGAGGGCACTAAGTACTCATCTCTCAAATACATTTTTTCACAGAGGAACATGTGGACATCTCATGGTTCCAAGTAGCCCACTTTAAAGAGGATGGGATACTTCTGGAGAAGCCAACCAGGGTGGAGCCACGTTACACAGTCCTTGAAAACCCCAGCTTCTCCCCCATGGGAGTTCTACTGAGAAAGATCCACTCTTTGCTGAACATTCCTGTCATCTCCAATGTGCTGCTCTACCATCGCCTCCATTCTGAGGAAGTCAACTTCCACCTCTACCTACTCCCCAGCGACTGCACCATTGAGAAGGTACTCCAATAGCCAGAAAGTCAGGCCAGGGTGGGCTGAAAAAGACATGACGTGCATCCAGAAAGGCCCTGGGATGGTCAAGTGGGCATAAGAATAAGATATAGACTAGTCTTGTAGGTCCCTAAGACCTCCCCCAACTGGGCTCACTGGTCCATTACTCATTGCTGGACACCCTTTTGCAATCTCTTTCCAGGAGTCAGAAGGATGGGAGGGCTCCATCCACAGAGGTGTACCCCCTTCTCCATTCTCATTTCTTCTCTATCAGTGCCCAAATTCCCACCCTGAACATAACTCTGGACAAGTGGGTGGGTTTCTGTAGCAGCCATGGGGGATAGAGGATGGAGAGTTCATGGTGGTATAGCCCCCCCACCAACATCAACACTTGAAAGCCCCACTTCACTTTGTTCAGATCAGAGTCCACAGAGTGGAATCTCTGAGGAAGACAAAGTTGCCCTCCTCCCTTGATCAGTGTTCTTTATGCTCCTTAGGCCGTAGATAATGAAAAAAAGAAGTTCCAGTTTGTGCGAATACACAAGCCACCCCCGCTGACTCCGCTCCACATAAGCTCCCGATATATTGTGTCTGGTTTACAGAAAATGGAAATAATCCCTGAGGTGAGCAGTCCAGATATTCCCCCCTTCCGAAGGCCAGAGGTCATGCTTGGGAATACCTGTGGGTCAGGTCTCAGAGCTTTCCAAGGGACAGGCCCAATTGTGGTTCGGGAGATAGTGAGTGGGATTGGGGTGAGCAGGAATCCTTCAAAAATTGGAAAAAAATCACTAGTAGGATGAAAGGTTACATTCAGGATAGGAATAGCAATGGGGTTTGACTTAGGGCAGTGGTTCTCAACCTTCCAAATGCTGTGACCCTTTAATACAGTTCCTCATGTTGTGGTGACCCCCAGCCATAAAATCATTTTTGTTGCTACTTCATAACTATAATTTTGCTACTGTTATGAATCATAATATAAATATCTGATATGCAGGATGTATTTTCATTGTTACAAATAGAACATAATTAAAGCATAGTGATTAATCACAAAAACCATATGTAATTATATATGTGTTTTCCGATGGTCTTAGGCGACCCCTGTGAAAGGGTGGTTCGACCCCCAAAGGGGTCACGGCCCACAAGTTGAGAACCACTGACTTAGGGGAACTGAGAAGTATTGGGTTGTAGGGTGTTGATGCTCTCCAAGCAAAACAACCAGGAATACATCCATAGCTGAACACTGGGATTATTATTCATTGCAGTGAGAAAACACACACTAGCCCAGGGGTGGGCAAACTTTTTGACTCGAGGGCCACAATGGGTTCTTAAACTGGACCGGAGGGCCGGAACAAAAGCATGGATGGAGTGTTTGTGTGAACTAATATAAATTCAAAGTCAACATCATTACATAAAAGGGTACAGTCTTTTTTTATTTTTAGTTTTATTCATTTCAAACGGGCCGGATCTGGCCCACGGGCCGTAGTTTGCCCATGGCTGCACTAGTGAGAACCATGGGGCCCCTCAGATTAAGAGACTCAGAAAGAACCTATTTCAGGATTTAGGTAATTTGGGGGAAGATGAAAGGAAATGGAGATTTGGTCTAGATCTGGTATTCTGAGAAGGTAGGGCAATTCTGTAATTGGGAACCTCTACACATTTTCTCTCTAGGAAGGGCAGGCAATGAAGTGTGAAGATATAATAGCTGAAATAGTCAAATCTGCAGTGGGATGGAATGATGTTTGGCGATTGTGAGATTGTATATGTCCAACAGGAGGACAACACAGCAGAGATGGCAGCATCAGATTAGTTTGCAATAACAATGAGTTCTAGTTGTGAGCATCACATCAGGTCTGGGCATCAGGAGCTGTCTTCTATCCTTTCTCAATCTCCCCTTTTCGCCAAAGAGAATGACGTCAGGCCAGTGGGCATTCATCCATGATATCCAAATGTTCACCATTGCCAAGATCTTGCTGCAGAGGATCAGAGTTTCACCTGAATGGTAGTCTGTTGTTGAATTAGAGTCAATTCTTTTTCTTCTGTTCTGAGATGAGTCCTTGGAGCAGCTGAAGTGACAATGACAGATGGAATACATTTCCAGGAGTAATGAGGAAATGTTATGTATCTTTTGAGTTGAGAAACATGAATCCAACAATGAATACCTTAGATTTTCCTGCTGTGTCAGATCTTAAGAGATGAGAGACACGACTCAGTCATTCACCACATATTTACCCAGTGCCAACCATGTGCTGTCTTCATTTGTGATAGTCCAGTGAACAAGACAGAAAGGTCCTGCCCTTGGGAAGATGACATTCTGGTGGATGAGACCTACATAATTAAAGAAATGGACCAAGAACCATGAAGTGCTCTGAGAAAAATACAACTATGGCAATTAAGAGAGTGACTTGGACTACTTTATCCTGGGTGGTCAGGGGAGAAGCCTTTGAGCAGTGACATATAAGCTGAGACCTGAGTGACAAGAAGGGCCCTAGGAGGTGAATATTTGTAACAGAGCACTTCAGGTCCAGAGGATAGAGGAGCAGGCACCCTGATTCCTCCACATGACAAATGGGAAGTCAGTGTGGCACAGCTTACTGAGTGTAGCAAAGAGAGAAGTAAGGTGGAGTCACACAAGAGACAGAGGTTTCCTAGGGCCCATCAACTCTGCTGCCCTGATGTGGAGTTTGGATTTTGTTCTAAGTGCAATGACTAGATCTCAGAGGTTGTTGCTTGGTAATACAAGACCTGCTTTAGTTTCATATAGATGCCTCTGGCTGCTGGGTAAAAATGGGTGATAAGAAGACAAGAGTGAAAACAAAAGACTGTTGCTATGGTACCGGCAGGAGCCACAGATGCCTTGATTAGGGAAGAAGCAGCTGAGATGAAGATAAGTTGATGGACTGAGTGTATATGTTGCAGATACAGCCAATAGGAGTTGGCTTATGAAAGTGAAAGGTAGGAGTTAAGGATGATGCCTGAATCTGAAACATGAGTGCTCAGTGAGTGGTAGTGCTATCTACTGAGTGTGGGGAAAATGGGAAGAGAACATTTAAGAAAGACAGTTGGGAATCAAGAGTCATCTTGAATGTGATTTAGCAAAGGGGATGAATATAAATTTTCTTTTGATTGAAAGTGTGTCAAGCACATGAATTTTGTGTTGGTTGAAAGTGTTTCAAACTCAGGACACATTGAGAAGACAGGCTTTGGGCTGGAGAAATGTGAATTTGGGTTCAAGATAGAGGAGGTGGAGGAAGAAGGATCTGGTTCAAGATGTGTGAGCACTACATTAGAGATGAGTCCTGACCCAGCCATGTCCTCTTCCTTCTGAGTCAGGATTTGTGAAAAATGAGGAAATGAGCAGTGCCTGAAGTGGCATTAATTTCAGTAGAGATCATTCAAGGGTCCCCATGGGGCTGAGCAGGGCCAAGAAGGTGTCAGGTGGGGAGACACCTCACTTGCAGGATGGATGGTGGCTTCTCACATCACCACTGTTTCAACAGGAACTGGAGCTCTGCTATCGAAGCCCTGGGAAACCCCAGCTCTTCTCTGAGTTTTACGTTGGTCATCTGGGGTCGGGGATCCGGCTACAGATTAAAAGCAAAAATGATGAGACTGTGGTATGGGAGGCCTTGGTGAAATCAGGTAAAGTAAAGACAAGTTCAGGGAACTCAGTAGTGGGAAACAGATAGTCTATAAAATATCCTACCTCTGTGTGTGTGTGTGTGTGTGTGTGTGTGTGTGTGTGTGTGATTACAATTTTCTGATGAGAAGAAATAGCCCAGGGAAGTGACTTTTTCTAGTTATATAACAGTTGGCATGACTAGAATTTGAACTCAAGTTAATCTGACTTTAAGCTCCATTCCCTCTCCCATGCACCATGGTGTCTCTACACTGCCCTTGATTTAACAGATTTTGAAACCCACAAGGCATTTGGCAAAGGTTCTCATAATAGATTGGACATGAGATGAGAAAATAATAACTAGACGGTTATACGGTTGTATGAATTAAACCAGCTATGGCAATAGCACATACATTTAACCTGGGTCACTCAGATATTTCAAAGTAAACAAGAGGGAATCAAATAATGAACTTTCAGGAATGATTGCAATTTTATAATCTTTTAAACCAGCACCAACACTTCCAAGACCCAAATCCACCTAAAAAGTCCTTCTAGGAAAAACCAGCCCATGTCCACTGTTGAAATATGGTAAATCTGCCTTTTGAGTTGCTACAAACAGTCTTCCCAGTGCAGAGAAAGAGAATGGTTGTGACTTAGTCGTGGCTTGGGTGTAATCACAGGTGTGGACTAATCAGCCCCAGCATCAGACCTCATTTGAATCTCACTCTGACACTTACTTGCTGGGTGATCTTGGGAAAATTACTTAACTCATCTGAGTCTCATTTATAAAAGGAGGGTTATATTGTCTAAATTGTAGGATTGTTGGAAAGATTAAATACACGATGTATGTACATATGCTTTCATCCTTATAAATAGTAGTGATATTGTTAATTTTTCTCATATTAAGTGTTCCTCTTCCTCCTCTCAATCTTAATTCTGCTTCTTGGAACTGAGAGAAGAATCTATCTGCATTCCTATGAGAAACCTCTTTAGGTACCTGAAGACAGATCACGGCCTATGTTTGATCTCCTCCTGTGCAAGTTAAACATCTCTATTTTCTTCTAACATTCCTTTTATACTTTGGGTTTTATGTCTTTGCCTTGTCAGTCACCTTCCTCAGTAGATGTTCCCATACGAGGACAAGTCAGGATGGACTCTAAGACTGTCCAGTCAGCATGGAGGATGTGGAACACCCTCCTCCCTCCATCCAAGTGAACCCGCTGCTCCCAGCACCACAGCCCGAGCTCCCCTGTGCTTGGCTTCCCTCCCACACTGTCAGGTCACACTGAACTTGGGTCCTCTCAAAACCTCAGGCCATGTCCACAGGGGCTGCTGTGGACTCCCCCTTTCTCTCCTTATGCAAGTAATTTTTAAACCCTTCCTTTGTGGTTGTTTCTTTTTCCCATTGAAATTCATCCATTACCCTAGTGCAAAGATTTTCTTGATCTTGACTCTGATATTAAAATTAGGAACAGTGTGAGTCTATAAGCCAAAGACAAAGAGGTAACCTTCTGCTCAAAATAAGGAGATCTCATAGTTGAAGCTACCTTGTAAGGGTCTCGGTTATTTCTCCACCAGGGTTCCATTCAGGTCAAGACTAAATTAAACCATGTCTATATTGTTGAGGAAGAACTTTTCCTCTCACTCTGTCTCTCTGTCTATGATGATGCCTTCTGGGCCTCAGTTTCTCCATACACATATGGAAGGGATTCCCCTACATAATTTATAAGGCCCTTGCAATGCTTACTCCAACTCCTATCAGGATTAGTCTGTAGCCACTTCTAGGAATCAAAGAATCTCAGAAGTGAGACATGGGTAGGATTTTTAAGGCTTATCATTTGTGTTAATAACTACCACTGATACTGATGCTTATTCATATATTTTTTCCTCCAGGAGACCTCAGACCTGCAGCTACTCTGGTCCCTCAAGCCCCAACAGGTCAGTAACAGTGTTAGAGACCACAGGAGCCATGGCAGTACTGGAGTGTGCTACCTGGTCCTGGAGGGAGGGAGGGGAGAAAGAAGGGAACTCTTCACACCTCACAAGGGATTGGTCCTTGGAGAGTGGTGTGTGCCCCAGGGCAGAGTCCTTTCCCATCACCCTTATTTCTGCCCATGGAGGCCCTGGCACCTTCCATGGGCAACCTAATATGCCTCCATCAGGTATTTGAGGGTAGGCAGAGGTGCCTCTCTGTGGTTGAATGTTTTCATAGGTGGGGGGGGGGGGCGGCAAGGATGCAGATCAGGTGATTGAAGAACTACAGGTGGGGATCAGATGCAGAAACTGTGTTGGGAGCCCTTCTTTATTCATTGTCAGCCTCACCTTCACCCCCAATGCTCCAGACTTGCTACACTTTGTGGACCAACATCGGGCCCAGCTGGTGGCTCGAGTGACATCGGTGGATGCAGTCCTAGACAAGCTGCATGGACCGGTGCTGAGCGACGAGCAGTATGAGAGGGTGCGGGCTGAGCCCACCAATCCAGACAGGATGAGGAAGCTGTTCAGCATCATCAAGTCCTGTGACTGGGCCTGCAAAGATCAACTCTACCTAGCCCTGAAGGAGATCCATCCTCACCTAATTGAGGAACTCTTGGAGAAGTGACGCAGTGGAGGAGACTAGGGGAGCTACTGACCCAGCTTGGCAGCTGAAGTCTGAATACCTGCTTTTGAGTCCTGGCTCTGACTCTTCAGGCATTAGGTCTAGGTTTCTTCATGTCTAAACACATTGCCATTGCCCAGCCTGAGTGGCTCAGTTGGCTGAGTGTTGTCCTGTTCACTGCAGGGTTGTTGGTTTGAATCCTGGTCAGGGCACATACCTGGATTGTGGAGCAGGGTCTGTAGGCCAAGCACAGCTGCAAGGAAAGAGGAATTTCGCAGCCTGTATTCTTTTCCTTCGCTTCATCATCACCAGAGAATGTGTACAAATTGAAATAAAATCTGGTTAGGGCTTCCCTTCGCCTGCAGCTTCTCCCAGACGTTGCAGAGGAAGGTTTAAAACTATGGCTGCTCTAGAATGTCAAGAATGTGTGCAATGTTTAAAAGAAGGAGGCTTACTTTTCTTCCCTTGGGGCGGGAGTGGGGGGGAAGGAAATGAAATGGATTAGAGTTTTTCCACTATCTCAGAGCTTCCCACCAGTTACTTCCCAGTAAAAAGTTATAAGGGCATTTTAAAAAAAGTTTCAACGCCTGATGCTTCTCTTGTAGTCAGCCGGTCTGTGTCTCTCTCAAATGACAATACTTATCAATATTCAACCATGATAACATTCCTTTCTGGAAAAGCGTTACCACTCCAAGTGAACTCTCCTAGGGAATCAGAGTAAGTGGTATGGCCCAGGTGAGACAAGTCTGACCAGAAGGAGCCAGAATGAAGTTAGGCCACACATACAAGAAATCATGTGGTTGAAAGCACCGTGAAGTTT
>NW_005875474.1:0-12053 GCF_000147115.1 Myotis lucifugus | reverse complement strand
CACATTGGTAGCACTAGGGAGGTTTAAATATAAAATTCGCCATAGGGGGGGCAAAGCAATGAAATAGCAAAGCATGCACTGTGTGCTGATCACCTATTACCCCCCCAAATCAGTATGTTTGGCCTGGCAGTCCTTGATACGTTGTGAAATGAACTCTAGTAGTGGGTCTTTTGCCTTTGTAACCTGGAGTTACTTCCACAGTTCAGTCTCTGGTCTCAGTCTCTTTTTATTGTGTTAACTCAGATTTGCTGAGCTAGTTCTTGCTATGCTATATTTAAGGATGAGTGTGTGTGTGTGTATGTGTGTGTGTGTGTGTGTGTGTGTGTGTGTGTGTGTGTGTGTGTAAATGACCCTTTAGTGCCATCTGGATATGACTCCTTTTAGTCTATGTTCTGGCCTTCGAGGGCTCATTAAATATAAACCCCCTGATTGGAGTCAGGTTTTAGCAGTATCTGTGTAATTGTCTGAGAATGGGTGTTAACAAGGTCTGAGAAACTGGATCTGGTGAAAGTGACATATTCCAGATCATGATTGGGTCACATTAGGAACCACTGTTCCAGATAGTTGTGCAGGACTATTTGAATCAATTTGTTTATTTTATAACTATGAAAAGGGAGTTAGTTAATCTTGGTCCCTACCTTACTTTTTTTGCCTTTCTCTCAGGGTTGGATGCATTCATATCACATTCTTTGAAGTCTGTTATTCTCCTTGAGTATACTTCACATTGTCCTTTTCCATAGTGTTGAGCTCTTCATGAATTGCCATTTTGTCATCATACATTTCCTTTGGGCACAGTGGATGGTTGTCCCAGAACCACATAAACAAAGTCTGTGTCCAATTTCATTTACATACCAGTGTCCTTAATCTAAGCAATATGAACTGCCTTTCTACATACTGAGGTCAAAGCAGGTACCCATAATGCTTTTCCTCTTCAAATTTTGCTATTCAAAAATCCTTCAAATATATATTGATAATAAAAGTGTAATATGCTAATTAGACTGGACAGCCAAACGACCTTCTGGATGTCCTTCTGGATGACCTTCCTGAGGAAGCCGGTCTGCACGGATTTCGTGCATCGGGCCTCTAGTATATTAATAATACAAATGAGCAATGTGCAGTTCCTCCTCAATTTCTCATTGTTTTTTATTTTATGATTTCTGTGTGCCTAATTGTTCAGCCCTTGCAGAAGGTAGATATGGCAATTTGCAATTGGTAAATAATTGAAGACCACTGGATCAGCTAGACATGTAGAAGTTGTTAAGAAAGAGGCTGGTATAGTTGGCAAATAGTTCAAGTTTTACTAACAATATATGTCAAAAGTATTTTTCATTATCCAGTACATTACATTTATTTCATTTCCATGTGGGATTTGAGTATGGATCCAGGAGTTATAGTACAAATGATAGCTGAACTTAATTGTTGGCTTTTTTTAGTCCACATGCTTACTAGTAACCTTAGTCAGGGTTGCTTCATATGGCCATATGTATTTGAGTTAAGTTTGTGATTAATTGTTATATCTGTTTCTAGAGGGTGGCTCTCCATGTGGGTATGTCTTTGTCAGACCAATTGGCTCTGGGAAGCCCAATGCTATAAACAGCCAGACCAGCCTTCCAGGTTACATTTGGCAACATGTGAAGACATTTTTGATTGTCACAATACAAGAGTTCTATGCCAGGGACATTTTAAAATGCTCAGAGCATCTCGCAACAAATCATTTTCCAGCACAAATTGTCAATAGTGTTGAGGTTGAGAAACCCTAAGCTAGCTGACTGGTGTGACCCATGAATCTCTGTACTGATATGATATATATTTAAATATGTTTTTATTGATTTTTTAGAGAGAGAAAGAAGGGACAGGGATAGAGAGAGAGAAACACAATGAAAGAAAAACATCATCGAACGGCTACCTCCTGCACACCCCCTACTGGGTATCGAGCCCACAACCTGTGCATGTAACCTGACTGGTAATTGAACCAGTGACCTCTTGGTTCCTGAGTCCACACTCAACCAATGAGCCATACCAGTCGGGCTGTACTGATATGTTTTAGTTAGTCTCAGCATGGCATGAATATATCCTTATATACAATCACCCCAAATGTCCACATCTATTGTACAAGTTGACCAAACAAAACAAAATATACTCAAGCCTGATTCAGGTTCAGAAACCAAGATAATAGACATGTAAGTTAAGACTCCCTCTGGAAAGAGGACAGGAGACCAAATCTTATACTTGTACCCAATCATTCTGTCTTCATAGTTCTCTAAACTACAGTAAAGGTTTTGTGTCCTGATGAAAAAATTGGCTGAAATTAACTCCAGCATAGGTTAACTCCAATGTAAATGAAGACTTTCTACAGTTAAGAATGTGTTGGATTTATAGTTCTACATCTCATATTTTCTAGAATAGGATATGGGGCTTATAAACAAGCGTCTTTTTTTAGACAATAAGCCATTTACTTTGATTTTTTAAAATGTTATGTCCAAATAATACATGCTTACATAATCATATAGTACATAATGGCAATGGTTTTTTTCCTTCCCCTCCTCATTATTAGTCCTACTAACTAGAGAAAACCAGTTACTTTTCATTTTTAATATTTTGTTGAAATATAAATGGATGTGTATCCTATATAATAAAGAGTTAATATGCTAATTAGACCAAACAGCAGAATGACCATCCAGATGACCTCTGGATGACCATTCGGACAACCTTCCGGACGAAGCCGGGGACTGCGAGGACCTAGGCAGCGGAGGGCTATGAGGGCCGAGCTCCTTGCACGAATTTTGTGCATCGGGCCTCTAGTATATATTTAAGCACCCAGATTAAGATACAGAGCTTTATCAGTACTCCAGAATAGCTCTTACTTACCACTCTCTCCAACAAGGATAACCACAGTCCTGACTAAATAGCATAGATAGGTTCTGCTTGTATATGAACGTTGCATAAATGAGAAGGAAAAAAAAGAGCAACACCTGGTAACTGACGGCTGGGAACTGGCCTGGCTCTAATAGCTTGGCTATGGTGTTCTATTGAACATAAAGCATTTCACATTTCTAACATTAGACATGTCACTCAATGCCCATAATCAACCATAATCAAGCCTGAGCACGAAAACAAGAATACTTTCCACATCACAAAAATAACCAAACATCTTTCTCTCCCAGCTAATTTGAGTGTCTTCTGCTTTGTTACCAATTATAACAGTCTTACTCGATTTCTCTCCTCTTCTAGATGAAAATTATTGATACCATTCATAGATTGTTTACTCTTTCTGATGGCACTCATTCCCCAGCAAAATACACTTTCTTTGAACCATTCCCAAATCATCTAAGTCTAAATCCTATAACTAGCGCCTCAGTGCCTTCTTACTAAGGCAGTGCACATACTCTGGTTTCTCTTCAGATCGCATAAATCTTTTGCCTTTTACTAAGGCAGTGCAGTTTCCCATGATGATCTTAACTGCAAATGCCAGTAAACCTGAGCGGATGCTCTTTCAGCATTGGTTTTATTTTGTTTTGTTTATAGTGTATATTTTGTGCATGGCTCAGCTTTGGCTAAGTTATTTTTTAGGTATTTGTCCATTCATCCAAATTGTCAAATCTATGTATATATTATATATATTGCCAAATATATGTAATAATGTCATATCTTTTTAATTTCTCTTGGTTTTGTAATAATGTCTCCTTTTCCTTGATAATGGTAATTTTTTCTTTGTTCCTTGATCAGTCTTGATAAGGCTTACTAATTTTTTACTAATTTTAAAAATATCAACTTTTAACTTCGTTGATTTTCTTTTTTTTTATTGTCTAAAGTTTTACATATGTCTCCTTTTTCCCCAACGATTTTCTTTATTGTATTTTATTTTTTTCACATATACATGTCTCATTTAATTTGATAGAATATTTTCATTAACAATCATGAAAATGATATAATTGCTTATGCTTGAAATAATATATTCATATAATTTTTTAAAATTAAAGTGTAGTTGACATACAATATTGTATTAGTTTCAGGTGGTCAATGGTGAATTAACATCTCTATACCTTACAAAGTGATCATGACAAGTCTAGTAACCTTTCATCATTGTACAAAGATACATTGACTATCTGATATTATTGACTATATTCCCTATGCTGTCCATTCCATTCCATGACTGTTGTATTTTTAAACTGATTTTTACTCTTCATTATTTTATTTCTATTATTTTCCTTAGATTTTGTATGTTCATTTTTTCTGTATTTTAGAGATGGAAATTAAAAATATTGGTGTTCAGTCTTTTTTCCCCCTAATATATGCATTTATGTCTATACATTTTCCTCTAAGTCCTTCTTTAGCTTCATACTACAAGTTTTGATTTTTTTCTTTGACTTATAAATTAATTAGCAATTTTTTGGTGGTGTTTAATTTCCAAGGAGTTGGAAGTTTTCTAGTTACCTTTTTTTTATTGATTTTTAGCTTAAGTTTATTGTGGTCAGAAAACTTATTCTGAAGTGTTTGTTTTTGAATTCTGTTGAACCTCTCGCTCTGACATTGATTATTTTCATAAATGTTCTATGTACTATTGAAAATTTTGTGAATTTTGCTAATGGTTGCTTTAATTTTCTCAAGTCAATTAAGTCAAGTTTGTTAATTGTATTACCTTCCATGTCTTTTTAAAATTTAAATTCTTTATTGTTTAAACGATTACATAAGTCTTCTTTTTCCCCCATTGACCACCCCCGGCCGCCCCCACCCCCGCCAGCATATGCCGTCACCCCCCTCCCCCATCCCTGTCTGTGTCCATTGGTTATGCTCATATGCATGCATACAAGTCCTTTGGTTGATCTCTTATCCCCTCACCCCCGCCTTCTCTCATAAGTTGAACAGTCTATTCGATGCTTCTATGACTCTGGTTCTATTTTTGTTTATCAGTTTATGTTGTTCATTACATTCCACAAATGAGTGAGATCATGTGATATTTATCTTTCTCTGACTGGCTTATTTTGCTTAGCATAATGCTCTCCAGGTCCAGCCATTCTGTAGCAAATGGTAAGAATTCCTTCTTTTTTTACTACAGCATAGTATTCCATTGTGTAGATGTACCACAGTTTTCTAATCCACTCATCTGCTGATGGGCACTTAGGCTGTTTCCAAATCTTAGCTATTGTAAATTGTGCTGCTATGAACATAGGGGTGCATATATCCTTTCTGATGTTTCTGATATCTTTGGATATATTCCTAGAAGTGGGATTACTAGGTCAAATGGAAGTTCCATTTTTACTTTTTTGAGGATGCGTCATACTATTTTCCACAGTGGCTGCACCAGTCTGCATTCCCACCAGCAGTGCAAGAGGGTTCTTTTTTCTCCGAATCCTTGCCAGCACTTGTCTTTTGTTGATTTGTTGATGATAGCCATTCTGACAGGTGTGAGACGTTACCTCATTTTTTTGATTTGCATCTCTCGGATGATAAGTGACTTTGAATATGTTTTCATATGTCTCATGGCCTTCTGTATGTCTTCTTTTGAAAAGTGTCTAATTAGGTTTTTTTGCCCATTTTTTGATTGGATTGTTTATCTTCTTTTTGTTAAGTTGTATGAGTTCCCTATAAATTTTGGAGATTAAACCCTTATCAGAGATAACATTGGCAAATATGTTCTCCCATGCAGTGGGCTCTCTTGTTTTGTTGATGGTTTCTTTTGCTGTGCAGAAGCTTTTTATTTTGATGTTGTCCCATTTGTTTACGTTCTCCTTAGTTTTCATTGTCCTGGGAGATGTATCGGTAAAGATATTGCTACGACAAATGTCTGCTATTTTGCTGCCTATGGCTTCTTCTAGGATTTTTATGGTTTTTCCATCTTACGTTTAAGTCCTTTATCCATTTTGAGTTTATTTTTGTGTATGGTGTAATTTGGTGGTCTAGTTTCATTTTTTTGCATGTTATCTGCCCCAATTTTCCCAACACCATTTATTGAAGAGACTGTCTTGACTTCACTGTATGCTCTTGCCTCCTTTGTCAAATATTAATTGAGCATAATGGCTTGGGTTGATCTCTGGGTTCTCTGTTCTGTTCCATTGGTCTATATGTCTATTCTTGTGCCAGTACCAGGCAGTTTTGAGAACAGTGGCTTTGTAGTAAAACTTGATGTCTGGTATTGTGATCCCTCCAAATTTGTTCCTTTTTTCTCAAGATTGCTGCAGCTATTTGGGGTCTTTTTATATTCCAGATGAATTTTTGGAGAGTTTGTTCTAGGTCTTTGAGGTATGCCATTGGTATTTTAATGGGGATTGCATTGAATATAGATTGCTTTGGGTAGTATGGACATTTTAATTGTTGTTGATTCTACCAATCCATGAACATGGTATATTCTTCCATTTGTTTATGTCTTCCTCTATCTCTTTTTTTAGCATCCTGTAATTTTCTGGTCCTTTGCCTCCTTGGTTGAATTTTTTCCTAGGTATCTTAATCTTTTTGTTGCAATGGTAAATGTACCTTCCACGTCTGTACTGTTTTTCTTGTTTTTTTCTATGGTGTATTGAGAGAATATCTTAGAGTCTCCTTGATTTTGAATTTGTCCATTTTGCTTTTAGTTCTGTCAATTTTAGCTTTTAATATTTTAGTGCTATGTTTTAGATACACATATTTGGAAAGGTGATTTCTTCTTCTTCTATTATTTCCTATATCATTATTAAATGTCCTTTATTTCTAGAAATGTCTCATGTTTTTGAACCTGACATTAGAATGGTCACAATAATATTGGGTGGCTAGTGTTTGCATGATAACTCTTATCCATTCTTTTACTTTCAATTATTTGTTGGTCTTATTTATAAAGCATGCCTCTCATCAGTGGTATATAGCATTTAACTTGCATTTTCCTTAATCATGCAGTCTTAATATTTGTAATGCAATTTAACATAGTTAACCAATTCATGCAATAACTGGTGTAGTTTTTGAATTAACCTGATTTTTTGGTCAAATTTTTTAATGATTTCTTAATGGTTACTCTACAACATGTAGCAATACACATCTTTGACTTATTATTTTAATACAAGTAAATACTTTGCCACTTCGCCAGGACTGCATTTTAACTCCACATACCCTCTGCCTGCCTTTTCATTTTTGTTGTGATACGTTTTCATGCTCCACATGATGTTATAATTGTGTTTAAAATCTATATTTATATGTATTAACCTTTTCTAGTGTTCTTAAATTCTCTCAGCATTTTTTCCATTTATCTCCTCATTTCTATCTGGATTCGCCTTCTTTTATGGGGAGAATTTACTTTTATATTTAATTTAGTGAAGGCCCACTAGAAATAAATTTCTTTTTCTTTCATTTTTGAAGTATTTTTATTTCTGTCTGTTACAGAATGCTGGGTTAACAGTTATTTTCTTTAGCACTTTAAAGTTTTTATTCCATTGTCTTACGATGTCATTACTGTTAAGAAATAGCCTGCTGGTTTTATTGTTGCTCCCTTGTAAGTGGTTTCATTTTTCTCTGGATGCCCTGAAATGTTTCTTTTTCATTCAGAATGTTTATTTGTCTTCTGTGGTTTGACTCTGCTGTCATTTGGGTTTGTTTTCTTTGCATTTATTCTGCTTAGGTTTTCTTGAATCATTTCAGTTATTGTAAAGGTATTATATTGGGCTTTTAAATTTGTATTTCTCTAATAATGATTAAAGTTCAGTGTTATTTTGATTTTGTTTTTTCCTCTATCACAAACTGCTTTTTGAATTATTTTCACATTAACTTAAAGTTTTTAAGTAAAATTTTAAAATTTATTCTGGTCTCAAAAATTTTTTATAATGTTTTTCTTAACCTTTGAAAATAATCTGTGAAGATACGTTTTTTTTTTACTTAAAAAATATCATGCCCTGGCCAGTTTGATCAGTGGTTAGAGCACTGGCCTGTGGACTGAAGTGTTACAGGCTCGATTCGCCATCAAGAGTATATACCTTGGTTGCAGGTTCCCCAGCCTCAGTTGCTGGAGACAACCAATCAATGTGCTTCTCTCACATCACTGTTTCTCTCTCTCTCCCCCCACTCCATTCTACTCTCTCTAGAAATTAATGGGAAAAATATCCTCAGTGAGGATTAAAAAATCAATTATTTGTTGTCAATTTAAAATAATAAGTTATGGATATAATTGTTGATTAATATCTCTGTATCTGTTATATAATGAATATTATTGTTTTCTATTTTAGAACTAGAGGCCCAGTACATGAAATTCATGCACGGGGGCTGGGGGGGGGGGGTCACTCAGCCCGGCCTGCACCCTCTCCAATGTGGGACCCCCTTGGGGGATGTCCAACTGCCTCTCGCAATCTGGGAACACTGGCTCCTAACCGCTCGCCTGCCTGCCTGCCTGATTACCCCTAACCCTTCTTCCTGCCTGCCTGATCACCCCTAAACACCTCTGCCTGGCTGCCTGACCGCCCCTAACTGCTCCTCTGCTGGGCCTGATCGGCCCTAACTGCCTCTGCCTTGCCCCGCACCTGGGACCCAGGATTTCCTTCTCCAGCTGGTTGCAGGCACTCGGGACCCAGGCTTGCCTCCCTCTGGCTGGTCGCAGGCACCCAGGATCTGGTCCGGCTTTGCCTGGGCTCGCCTCAGCCACAGGGGGCCTTGGGCGGGAGGCTTCTTCCAGGCCTCAGCTGCAGGCGCCCAGGACCGCAGGGGGGGCGGCTTTGTCCCTCTCCCGGGACGCAGACTGGGCTGGTCCCCATTCCTCTCTCATGAGCTTATTTGTGCCTGCTGGTCCCCATTGCTCTCTCCTGAGTGTTGAGTGTCTGAGCCGCTACAGCATGATGGTGTGAGGGCATGACAACCATTTGCATATTAGCTCTTTATTATATAGAATGCACTCCTTTTTAAGGCAGAACTTTACTTTTCTTATGTTATTAATGATAACTTTGTAATTACTCATGTGTTGATTATCCTAGGTTTATACCAGTTTATTCTGTCTCCAAGCATCACATCCTCAATACTAGTTATAATAAACACGTTTTAACTGATGAATTTAGAAATAGAGAATAATATATAATAGTTTTTAATTTTTTATAATCTGTAATCTCAGAAAAATTTGGAATATGAAACATATAGTTAACACTAAAACCATCTTGAATATAAGTAGCTACTCTTGATGCTTCAATATCTTGGGGTCATCTTAATGAGTATGACTTACAATTGCTTACATAAGTGCCAGCTAATAAAGCATCTGGTTAATAGTGTTTTGGGTAGCCTAACTGTTGCTCTTTTGAACTCTTGAAAAGTCTGTAATACAAACTATTTAGAATTACTGGGAAATTTTATTTTTAATGTCATGTAGCAAAACACAGGATACTAAGGCCAACTAATTGTGTCATTTTTTTAAAAATAGGACCTCGTTATGTGGTACAAATAGGTGACAAAATTATTGACTACAATGAAGAATTTCGCCTTTTTTTGTCAACGAGAAACCCAAATCCCTTCATTCCACCGGATGCAGCTTCCATTGTTACTGAGGTTAACTTTACTACTACAAGAAGTGGATTACGAGGACAGGTATCCATCTATCATAATTTACCTTGGACATCTTTTGTAGTTTTATATACTCATTAGACTTTTTCAATGGGGAGCTATTTTGTTAAACTGTTTAGCATTTAATTTTCTGAAAATATACTTTCAAGTTATCGTAAATCATTTGGGTTTATTTCATGTATCATTTGTGTTAGAAGTGTGCATTTGTTGCTAAAGTCAAATTGTTGATTCTTTCAGTATAACTTTAATTTTAAGTCTGTTTCCATCATATATGGTAGAATTCGAGAGATGGAAGAATCATAGAGATTACGATCAGCTACTTTATTTTTTTAATTGTAAAAGATGAAGTTTAAATGTGAAAATTTCATTTAATTGACATACTTAGCTAGTTGAGGGTCTTTGATTCCCACTCAATTTTTTTCCTTCATCAGAGCATACACACCTTTGAATTCACTTTATCTGGGTATGGTTTATTAATGCATGGATTTCAAAATAAAGTTTAATGTCCAGACATTTATTTATATACTATCTCACTTATTTTTTTCACTTTAAACATATACCTGTTGATTTTTTGAGTATCATCCTATTTTTTATTTATCTAACAATCTTAGGTTTTTGATTTATATGATAGCATGTCTATTTGCTATAATTTTCACTTTATTGTAATTTTAAAATCTTCATTATAAAATATTTTTCTTACCATATTATGTGACTCACCACATATATTTCTATGAACATTATCTTTGGATTTACTTGATGATAATCTTATAAATAAAACAATGGGCAGATTATGCAAAACTTGGCAGAATTAATTGACAAAGTTGCTCCTTTTGTCTAAAAGCTCTCCATAGTGCACAGCTGTGGTGGCTTAGTGGTTGAGCATCTACCTATGAACCAGGAGGTCACGGTTTGATTCCTGGTGGGGGCACATGCCTGGGTTGTGGGCTTAGTCCCCAGTGTGAGCTTGTAGGAGGGAGTCCATCAGTGATTCTCTCTCATCATTGATGCTTCTATCTCTCTCTTCCTCTCACTTCTTCTCTGCAATCAGTTTTAAAAATATTTTAAAAAAGTAAATAATAAAAGCTCTCCATAGTAATTGCTGAAAGTCGCTATTTAAATATTTAACAAAAACTAAGAGACAATGCTTATATAGTTTATTTTGATTATATGATTTATGACATACCAGTGTCATTCCCTAATTTGAATTTCCAAAATTAAGAATTTGACACAGCATTTAAAAAAAAAATCAGCTTTATTAAGATTTAATTCACATGCTGTACAGTTAGTTCACCAATTTAAAGGGTACAATTCATTGATTTTTAGTGGAGTGCTTTTTCTTATGGTAACAACATTTTGAAGAACAAACTTTTCCAAAGTCGCTGAGCTGTTTTTCTTTCTCACCAAAAACATATGAGTGTTCCACTTTCTCCACATTCTAACCAACATTTGTTATTATTTATTTTTTAATTGTAGCCATACTAGGTAATTGATGATATAGTGTTTTAAGTAAGATATCTCACACTTCTTTATGTGAATACTTAACCATTTAAAATAGTAGCTTCTATACTTTTTATATATATAATCTAAGTTTAGAATTAAATATTCCACATGGATATGTTAAATAATGCATTTTCTTCTACCATCCTGTAATATTTAACATTTTACCCATCAGATTAACTATTTTTTGTCAGAAATAATTGTGAAGGTGTCTCATATATATCTACACTAATAAAAGAGAAAAATGGTAATTGGCGTACGACCGCTACCCTTCTGATTGGCTAATCAGCGTATCCTTATGCAAATTAACTGTCAGCCAAGATGGCGGCCGGCAGCCAGGCAGTTGGAAGCGAACATGAGGCTTCCTTGCTCCCGTGACTGCAGACTCCAACGTTCCCGCCTTGCCGGACTCTGAGCTGGCAGTTTGAAACATTCTAACAAATATAGCCGGCTGGGATCTCAGAGCTGAAGTTATACATTGTTTCGATTATAGAACGGCAAACAAACCAGCAGCGGAAGCCTCAGAGCTAGAGCCAGAGCTAAAGCTGGCCCAGAAGAAAAAAAAAAAGAAAAAAGGAGTGGTTGGAAGCTTCAGTCAAAACTGCCAGCCTGAAAGCAGCCCTCAGCCCCTCACCCAGACTGGCCAGGCACCCCAGTGGGGACCCCCACCCTGAAGGGTGTGTGACCAGCTGCAAACAGCCATCATCCCCTCATCCAGGCTGGCCAGGCACCCCAGTGGGGACCCCCACCCTGATCCAGGACACCCTTCAGGGCAAACCAGCCGGCCCCCAGGCCTCTATCCTATATAGTAAAGGGTAATATGCCTCCCAGCACCGGGATCAGCGGAGCCGTGAGGCCTCCTGGCACCAGATCAGCGTGACAGGGTGCAGCGCCCAAACCCCCTGATCCGCCTGCGGCTCTGTGTGTGACAGGGTGTGGCGTCCCAACCCCCTGATCGGCCCTGCTCTGTGTGTGACAGGGGGTGGTGCCCCAACCCCCCTCCCTCCGGCACGGACCCTGCTCTGTGTGTGATGGGGTAGAGCCATACCTCCCCATCG